>NW_026903196.1:0-9223 GCF_024500385.1 Phyllopteryx taeniolatus
ATAATATATTTAACAATCTGGCAGGCTTAAATGCAGGCAGTGATGAGTGCTTATTGGGATCAGGTGCGCGGATGAGGTGCTGATTGCAGGGGAGAGAGAGAGTGAGGGAAAGGTGAGGCAAAAAGCGCCACCCGAGTTCCAAAAAAGGAACTGTAGGGACAGACCATGACAGTGATGTCTTTTTCGATATAAAAATAATAAAAAAATATTGTAGTCGAACACAAAATAGGGAATGCTCAAATGTTCTAATTATATTTTTTACTTGGCACTCACTCGTCACGATGTGTGACGTAGTGGTTACGTAGCTCTGAGTAGCTTGTGATGTCCAAGTTCCCATCTGTCGATGCTCTCTTTGACTACTTTGGTCTGTCTCTTAGTAAAGTGTCTGCGTTAGCGTTTTGCTGAAGTACAGTATGTGATGGAAATTTGTACCGTGGTTCAAATGTTTTTACCAACCTTTTAGCTCTCCATCATGCGATCATGAAGAAAACCTGGTTGAAATGTCTCACGAATTAATGTTTGGCCACGGCTTGCTTCTTGCTTCGGGTGATTGTGGCTTTTCATATTACTTATATTCCACAACTTGTCAACAGCGGCGGCTTTCAGCAAACAGTTTATTGCATGGCCGTCATGTTTTTTCCTCCATCGTTTTTTTTAATTTTTTTTTTTTACTGAAAATCAATATATCGATACAAAGAATGAATTGTTACACCTCTAATAATAATCTGTGATTGCCTGGCGACCAGTTCAGGGCGAACACCGCCTCTCGCCCATAGATAGTGACCTTAGTGAGGATAAGCAGTACAGAAATTGGATGGATGGATAGATACTAATAATAATAATAATGATTTCTCCTTGCCTGACCACATTGCTAAACAACCGGTATTGATCACTGTCTGCTGTGTGCTTGTGTATGTGTGGGTGTGTGTTCTCATGTGGCTGTTTTTTTGTGTTTATTTTTGGTTATCTGTTGTTGACCAATACTGGCCACTCATACCAGAGTAGCATCTGCACCACTTGCACACTGACTGAGGAGTATCTGCAACATTTGCACAAACGAAATTGTCCCAGATTATCGCACTACTAGTCACTTTAAACTGCATACATTCCTTGAAGTCTCGGCGCCTTTTGCACAATGGTAAAAAAAAATAAAAATTAAATTGTACCTGCATTAACAGATTACTAGCAACCTTTTATTGCTCAGTGACTGTTTTTTTCAATGTCTTTATGTCTCAAAAGTATTCTCTGTCAATTGACTGTCGGTTGTCGTACAAGAGCGGCTCCAACTACAGAAGACAAATTCCTTGTGTGTTTTTGACATACTTGGCAAAATAAAGATGATTCCGATTCTGATTTTACATTGTGGGGAAGGGGTGGATTCTTGAACGTTTTTGGGCAATTTTAATTGTCTGTTTTTAAATTTGTTTTGATACATATTCATATTGAGATTGCATTTCCTCATATTTTGTCGAGGTCATTTGTTTGCATTTGTTTTTTATTTAGTTTATGCGGGAACATTTTTTCAATTCCACACAGTTTTCCACTTCGGCCTTGTCGCTTGGGCCATTTTTTGCTTTGCGTTGCCATCATTTTGGTTTTAGAGGGTTTTGAAAGATTAAAGGCATTTCAGTTCTTTTCAACGGGGAAAATAAATTTGACATGCAAGACAATTGAGTGACTCACACTGTTTGAAGAATTGTATTTAATGAAGGGTCCCATTTACACTTTTCAACCGTTTCACCAAAAGTCAAACATCTAATCTAATCTCGTTCGATCAATCATTTGCCCATTTTAAAACATTTGACAGTATTTTGGCACCAGTGATAATTCTCAACATTTGTCCACAGGAGAGACAAAGAAAATGAAAAGACTGAAAAAATAAAAGATGGTAGACAGAATACAAGAATGCATATTTTTGTAAACCAGTATGATCGTAATTTCCTTTGATATTAAACATTTACTTTTTCATTTAAAGCTTCTTCATCACTGCTTTTCTCACTGCACACTTGTGTGTTTTAGCCCGATACTTATGAGAGAATCTTTGACCGCAAACTGAGCAGGTAAAAGGTTTCTCACCAGCGTGGGTTTTTGTGTCTTTTTAAGCATCCCTTGTCAGAGAATCTTTGACCACAAACTGAGCAGGCAAAAGGTTTCCCACCAGTGTGGGTTATTATATGTTTTTCTTAGTTTCCCTTCTGAGAGAATCTTTGACCACACACTGGGCAGGCAAAAGCTTTCTCTCCTGTATGTATTTTCATGTGTCGTTTAAAATTGCTCTGAAAAGCAAATATTTTCCCACACTGAGAACATTTCCATCGTTTGTTTTCAGTGTGACATGTCATATCACCTTCACTCTGTCCATCATCATCATCAGTGTGAGGAGGGTGTGACGTCATGTCGTCACTATCTGATAGTGGAGCTAAGAGTCCATTTGCTTGTGATCCTCCACAGTGGTCTCCATCAGCTTCTGTTGTCATGTGCTGACTTGAGCTGTTGCTTGGAGGCTCCGCCACTGTGCTCTCCTCACTTTGACCTTCATCTTCACTCTTCAAAGGGACACCAGTCGATGGAAACTTGGTGATGTCCTCCTCCACTTCATGTTTGATGTGAGTGTGTTCTTCCTCATCCTCTTTTTTAATGGGAGTGGGCTCCAATTTCTCTTCTTTTTTGATGCGGTGGACCTCTTCATCCTCCACCTCCTCTTTAACGTGAAGGGGTTCTAGCTACTGCCCCGCAGAACGAAGATCTTCACTGATGTCTCCAAGACACAGGAAGACAAACACACATGGTTTGGTCACATCAATTGTCATGTTTGACTTAAATGTTGTGTCATATGGTTTATATTTATATTTAAGTTTATTAGGACAGTCAGTTGAGTTAAGGTTTATTGGATGTAATAAAAATAGGCAATAGTCATTCTTTCTCGTCGCCAGTTCCTTGTACCTTGTCGTCGCATTCCAGCATTCCTTGTTTCCACGTCAAAGACTCACAGTAAAACTAGACCCCGTTCCGATTATCGACCTCACCTTTTTGCCTCACGTTTTTGGAAACTGTTGCCTTTTTTGGAATGCCTGCCTGTGTACCGACCTCTGCTCATATATTAAACCTCTCTTTTTGAAACTGTCTGAAAACACTCTGAAAACCACATTGCTCCTCAGGAATCTGAGATTCAACTTCCCGACGGACCCTCCTCTTCAGCACCCCTGAATAGACCTTACCAGGGAGGCTAAGGAGTGTGTTGCCTTTTTTGGATTGCCTGCCTGTGTACCGACCTCTGCCCGTATATTAAACCTCTCTTTTTGAAATTGTCCATTTGTTTTGGAGTCGTCCATTTTTGTCGTGCATCTTGTGCAGATGATGTAATCTGAAGGAGTTTACCGACTGTAAGTAGTGGTAGGGGAGAGTGTGGCTTGACAGCATAGGATGGTGGTGTGTAAGATGACTCTGGTGGTGGGGAGGAAAATTAGGAAGTAAAAGGCAGAGCAGAGAACCATGTGGTGGAAGCTGAGACAGGACGAGTGTTGTGCAGCTTTTTGGGAAGAGGTGAGACAGGCTCTCAGTGGACAGGAGGAGCTTCCAGAAGACTGGACCACTGCAGCCAAGGTGATCAGAGAGGAAGGCAGGAGAGTACTTGGTGTATCTTCTGGCAGGAAAGAAGAGAAGGAGACTTGGTGGTGGAACCTCACAGAACAGGAAATCATACAAGGAAATAGATAAGCTCAGAAGAAGTGGGACACTTAGAGGACCGAGAAGAGGCAAAAGGAATACATTGAGATGTAATGTAGGGCAAAGGTAGAGGTTGCAAAGGCCAACCCCCGAAAGGGTTGCGTGACACCGTGAAAGCAGGATGTTTGTTGATTATGTGGGACGGAGGGGGTAAGGCCGGAGGGCTAAGGGTGCTAGTGGTGACAGGCTTGAGCAGAGACACATGAAATGTTGGGTGGATTTTGAGAGAATGAGGGAGCTTCAACTGAACAGAGGTGGGATTTAAGACTTTAGTGATCGGAAAAGGACCAATGAAGCGTGGCGTGAGCTTCCGTGATTCGGTCTGGAGAGAAAGGTCACGGGAGGAGAGCCAAACCATCTGACCCACCTTGTATACAGGCGAAGGGGAGCGACGAAGATCCGCCAACCGCTTGTTTCTTTCGGCTGACCGAGCCCTGACGTCCTTCCAAATGTAGTTGGAGTTGTGGGCCCACTGAAGTATTTCAGCGCGTGTGAAATTGGGGACGAAAAGCCAGTCTGGAAGTCCAGTCTTGGGATCCGGTTGGGTTCTCTGAGCCCTTTTGACCACTTGTTCTATCTCCCACGTGGCAGCCCCAACAAAGGAGGAGAGAGGAAGAAACTTGAGGTCGTCTGCACAAATACTGGAGTTACACATTTAACAGCTGAATGAGGTGCAAACACTCAAATGATCCTCACATTAGAGCACATTTTCCATTTGTAGCTGTGTTGGGTTATTCACGTGGTTTTAGCGCATTGGTCCCATTACTAATCAAAATGACAGAAAATACTTTGAGAGATAGGTTCCACCGACCCAAGCTGTGATTGTATAGTGGTTAGTACTCTGCGTTGTGGCCGCAACAAGCCCGGTTCAAAACCGGGTCACGGCAAGAGCGAACCCCTGCAGTTGCTTTTTGCGCCGTGCTGCTGGGACAGTGAAAATCCTCCACAGGGACTTGCAGAGGGCTCAAACCTTTCTGGGGCTAGTAGCGGAATGGATAACACATCTGACTATGGATCAGAAGATTCTAGTATCAACTCCTGGGTAACTCGTGTACAGCTTTGCATATGGTTATAAACCCAATTCAGAGTCCTGCATTGCATATGTTCACTTTGTTTGTTTCCTTGTTTTCTTTCTTCAAATCTCAAATGGCCGTAGGAATTCCATTGATGTAGAAATTAGAAGAATAGATGGTTGACTCGATAACTGCTCAAAACACTTGGTCCTCTCAAAAGAATTCTGACTTCAGTAATGCTTAAATAAATTCCATTATGACTTATCATTTGTAAATATTCATTTCTGCTTGTGAGTTGGTTACTTGGTGGGCTGGTCTGTCAATAAGTCCATGTCCGCTTTTAGGCACCACAGTTTCCATAGTGTAGTGGTTATCACGTTCGCCTAACATGTGAAAGGTCTCTGGTTCGAGACCAGGTGGGAGCAGCTTTTCTTGCTTGTCAGGCAGCTGTTGTATGTGGTGTGCTGGTGATGTTCTGCAGTGAAAGTTACCATAGCTTAGCTGTGTGCATGTGCCAAGCCAGCCAAGGTGATCAGAGAGGCAGGCAGGAGAGTACTTAGTCTTCTGGCAGGAAAGGAGAGGAGGAGACTTGGTGGTGGAACCTCACAGTACAAGAAAAATGAAAAAGGTTAGCTAAGAAGAAGTGGGACACTGAGAGGCGAAAGGAATATATTGAGATGCGACACAGGGCAAAGGTAGAGTTGGCAAAGGCCAAGCGAGACATATGATGACATATATGGCAGGTTGGACACTAAAGAAGGAGAAAAGGATCAATACAGGCTGGCCAGACAGTGGGAGAGAGATGGGAAGGATGTGCAGCAGGTTAGGGTGATTAAGGACATAGATGGAAATATGTTGACTGGTGCCAGCAGTGTGCTAGCTAGATGGAAAGAATACTTCGAGGAGTTGATGAATGAGGAAAATGAGAGCGAAGGGAGAGTAGAAGAGGCAAGTGTGGTGGACCAGGAAGTGGCAATGATTAGTAAGGGGGAAGTTAGAAAGGCATTAATGAGGACGAAAAATGGAAAGGCAGTTGGTCCTGATGACATTCCCTTGGCGGTATGGAAGCATCTAGGAGAGTTGGTTATGGAGTTTTTGACCAGCTTGTTCAACAGATTTCTAGCACGTGAGAAGATGCCTGAGGAATGGAGGAAAAGTGTGCTGGTGCCCATTTTTAAGAACAAGGGTGATGTGCAGAGCTGTGGGAACTATAGAGGAATAAAGTTGAAGAGCCTGACAATTAAGTTATGGGAAAGAGTAGTGGAGGCTAGACTCAGGACAGAAGTGAGTATTTGCGAGCAACAGAATGGTTTCATGCCTAGAAAGAGTACCACAGATGCATTATTTGCCTTGAGGCTGTTGATGGAAAACTACAGAGAGGGTCAGAAGGAACTACATTGTGTCTTTGTAGATCGAGAGAAAGCCTATGACAGAGTACCCAGAGAGGAACTGTGGTACTGCATGCGGAAGTCTGCAGTGGCAGAGAAGTATGTTAGAATAATACAGGACATGTACGAGGGCAGCAGAACAGCGTTAAGGTGTGCTGTAGGTGTGACAGACGAATTTAAGGTGGAGGTGGGACTGCATCAGGGATTAGCCCTGAGCCCCTTCCTGTTTGCAGTGGTGATGGATAGGCTGACAGATGAGGTTAGACTGGAATCCCCGTGGACCATGAGGTTTGCAGATGAAATTGTGATCTGCAGTGAAATCAGGGAGCAGGTGGAGGAGCAGTTAGAAATTGAGGCATGCACTGGAAAGCAGAGGAATGAAGATTAGCCAAAGTAAAACAGAATATATGTGCATGAATGAGAGGCGTGGTGGGGGAAGAGTGAGGCTACAGGGAGAAGAGATAGCAAGGGTGGAGGACTTTAAATACTTGGGGTCAACCGTCCAGAGCAATGGTGAGTGTGGTCAGGAAGTGAAGAAACGGGCCCAAGCAGGTTGGAACTGGTGGAGGAAGGTGTCAGGTGTGTTATGTGACAGAAGTGTCTCTGCTAGGATGAAGGGCAAAGTTTATAAAACAGTGGTGAGGCCAGGCATGATGTACAGATTAGAGACAGTGGCACTGAAGAGACAACAGGAAGCAGAGTTGGAGGTGGCGGAAATGAAGACGTTGAGGTTCGCTCTCGGAGTGACCAGGTTGGATAAAATTAGAAATGAGCTCATCAGATGGACAGCCAAGGTTCGATGTTTTGGAGACAAAGTTAGAGAGAGCAGACTTCGATGGTTTGGACACGTCCAGAGGATAAATAGTAAGTATATTGGTAGAAGGATGATGAGGATGGAGCTGCCAGGCAAGAGAGCTAGAGGAAGACCAAAGAGAAGGTTGATGGATGTCGTGAGGGAAGAGAATGAGGGCAGTTGGTGTTCGAGAAGAGAATGCAGGAGATAGGCTTACATGGAAAAGGATGACGCGCTGTGGCGACCCCTAAAGGGACAAGCCGAAAGGAAAAGAAGAAGAAGGGCTTTGATCTTCATGCAAAAAATTACCAATATTTTGCACTTGAAAAAATGTATTAATAATTTTGGAAAGAATCAGTGTTAGAGACACCAACAGGTGTCCCATATGATCTGGCAGTCAGGATTAGTGGTTTTCACTGGTCTCCTACTCCCGGTATGAGAATGTAACCTGAATTCTTTTGTTTTGGCCTGGTCGTTTTATGAAAAATTAGGCTTGAAAGTAAGTGAAGATTTTTTAAGAAAGTTGAAGTGACACCACTGATGGTGTAGTGGTACACTCGCCTGACTTTGGTGCAGGCAGCGTGGGTTCAGTTCCCACTCAGTGACGGTGTGAATGTGAGTGCGAATGGTTGTCCGTGTCGATATGTGCCCTTCGACTGACTGGCGACCAGTTCAGGGTGTAGTCCGCCTTTCGCCCGAAGTCAGCTGGGATAGGCTCCAGCGTCCCACGACCCTAACCAGGATAAGCGGTGTTGAAAACGGATGGATTGATGGATGGAAGTGACACCATTATCTGGTCTAGTGGTCAGGATTCCTGGTTTTCACCCCGGCATCCCGGGTTTGACTACCATTTTGGGAATGTTCCTTGAATTGCTTCTGAACTCTCCCATTTAGACTTTGTCACCTCGTATGGTTACATTACCTCAGTTCCAGTATTATGGCATGGATCTTTACCCAGGGAACCATGTCCAACTCCCAGTATGAGAGCATTTCTTTACCCACCAATTTGGCTGTTCATCCAGAAAACTTCCGATTGAGCTTGGGGAAGAAAACACAACAAAAGTGTTTCCCAGATGGCCAAGCGGCCAGGATTCTTGGTTTTCACCCATGAGGGCTGGGTTTGACTCTGGGTATGGGAACGTTCTCTGAATTCCACCATTTGGGCTTTAACATCATGTCGAAAAATTCCAGTTTGGGAAATGTTCAATATTTTGGAAAAAAAACAAAAAACAAACAAGGATTTTCCCATATGGTTAAGCCGTCAGGTTGCTTGGTTCTCACCCAGGAGGCCTGAGTTTGACTCCTGGTTTGAGAATGTTTGGGAATAATGTATTCCACTATTTGGGCTTTGATCATGCAGAAAATTTCAAATATTTTGTGCTTCGAAAAACTGGCAGACCAACATGTCCCATATGGTCTGGCGGTCAGGATTTCTGGTTTTCATTGGTCTCCTATACTTTCTTTCCAATTGATACGCTCAGGCCAAAACAAAATAATTCACGTTACATTCCCATATCGGGAGTAGGAGACCAGTGAAAACCACTAATCCTGACTGCCAGATCATATGGGACACGTGTTGGTGTCTCTAACACTGATTCTTTCCAAAATTATGAGTACATTTTTTCAAGTGCAAAATATTGGAATTTTTTTGCATGAAGATCAAAGCCCTTCTTCTTCTTTTCCTTTCGACTTGTCCCTTTAGGGGTCGCCACAGCGCGTCATCCTTTTCCATGTAAGCCTATCTCCTGCATCCTCCTCTCGAACACCAACTGCCATCATGTCTTTCCTCACGACATCCATCAACCTTCTCTTTGGTCTTCCTCTAGCTCTCTTGCCTGGCAGCTCCATCCTCATCATCCTTCTACCAATATACTCATTTCTAATTTTATCCAACCTGGTCACTCCGAGAGCGAACCTCAACATCTTCATTTCCGCCACCTCCAGCTCTGCTTACTGTTTTCTCTTCAGTGCCACTGTCTCTAATCCATACATCATGGCTGGCCTCCCCACTGTTTTATAAACTTTGCCCTTCATCCTAGCAGAGACTCTTCTGTCACATAACACACCTGACACCTTCCTCCACCCGTTCCAACCTGCTTGGACCCATTTCTTCACTTCCTGACCACACTCACCATTGCTCTGGACGGTTGACCCCAAGTATTTAAAGTCCTCTACCCTTGCCATCTCCTCTCCCTGTAGCCTCATTCTTCCCCCACCACCCCTCTCATTCATGCACATATATTCTGTTTTACTTCGGCTAATCTTCATTCCTCTTCTTTCCAGTGCATGCCTCCATCTTTCTA
>NW_026903197.1:0-9193 GCF_024500385.1 Phyllopteryx taeniolatus
GGTGGGCCGAGTAAACCTTTCAGGAGTTTTAGAAGCGCAACAAGTGGCTAAATGGTCACAATACAAGGCTGGAATTAAGCAGTCTCACGAGTCAAAATTTGCATTTCGTGCCTCATAAATTGAAAAGCAAAATTGCAATCCACAAATTGTTGCGTTTTTCCGATAATTGAACCACGCAGAGGGTCGCAAAAACCTTCGCTCGGCTCGATGAATGCATGGGCGTGACACAACGAGATTACGTTGTCACTGAAAAGGTGTAAGTAAAGAGAAGTGCAGTTGCTGGCCCAAGCCGAATTGAAAAGGAAAAGGAGAGAGAAAAAGAAAAAAAAGGGAGAAAGTGTGGGAGCATTTTATTCTGAAATGCAAGATGAGCACCCGTGAGGTGTAATCGTTGTGACACTGAGTATGAAGCCGCATCGTGGGACCCGAGACATGGTAAAATGAACATTGCGCAATTCATTGAGCTTGTTAGTCTACCTTATTCAAATAACATTAGCCCTGCACAGGGCTAGGTCTCTGTTAATTATGAGTACGTCAAATTTGTGGCTTGTTTATTATGAAGGTGACAAGTACAGTATAATGCGATAAAAGTAACGATAAAGTTACTTTCATCCAGAGTGCTTCAAAGTTTTTCCTCAGTTTAGGCACTGTATGACAAGTAAATTTACTACCATCTGATCAGCAAGTGGCTCCACTTTGAGTCATGTAGGTGAAAAACAAGGACACTTCCGACATGCGGACAGTCGCAGCCGTTCGTGGGGTGAAGTCAAATGAAGGAAATATTTGTTTCCTCACAAGGTGTCTTCATTTTAGCTGAACAAATTGAACACTTACAAAACTTTCAGGAGAATAAAAGAATACTTGTCTTATTCCTAGTCAGCTGGTCTGAGCAATGAACCTAATGTATTAATGTCACAAAATGCTAAAATGCTAGCTGCTTCAGTGAAGTTGCACAAAGGCTGTTCATGCCTTTTTTTTAATTCATGCCTTATCTTTAATGCACAATGTGAATTAAAGAAAAACATGATTATATAAAACAGGAAGCCAATTGGTCGATTGTTATTGTTTTACTGTATTTTCTCTTTTGTATTCATAATTGCTCTTTAACCAAGCAAAAATAAAGTCCATCCAAATACTTAATTATTAATTTTACTTTTCAATATTATACTCGACGACTAAAATATTTGATAATTGCAGCCCAACATTCAACTCACTCATTATATTGTCGTATTTGTATTGTTAAATAAACCACTTGCTTCTCGTCTCTGTGCGATTAACCTGCAAAAAGTTGCTCCTGAAAGGAAGAAAAACTATTTCAAGCCTTGCAATGGACCTCAATGAAATAGATGTATCGTTTTTTGTTCGCCAACAGGAAAACGTGTTGTCTTCCCAAAAGCGGCCAGTTTATAAGGAAATCCAAGAAGTGGATGTGACATTTATAACATTTATAAAACTGTGCTTTGTCAAAGTCATTCTGATTGCTGGTGAGGTTACAGTAGCTAGCATAGCCCTACGGCCGCACCTTTTAAGTAAATATTTGACTATGCCGTCAGAGATCTGCTTTACTTATTGAAACACTGTACTGTATTACCAATACCACCTGCTAAACTTGTCACTGGGAATAAAATCGTGTTTCTGTGGTCATGACGTCATTGTTTCAATATTACGTATGCGTGCGCGCATGCGTGTGGAAAGCGTGATCTTTTTTTATCATTTCACTCTTAACAAAAACCTAGACGTGGAAATGTTGACACTAGTGAATCATCTAATTTTCCTCACGGGACGAATAAAGTATCAATCCATCCATGTGCAGCACGGTGACCGAGTGGTTAGCACGTCTGCCTCACAGATCTGAGGTTTTGGATTTGAATTCCAGGCGCTCCAGCTTCCTCCAGCATTCCAAAACCATGCATATTAATCATTCATAAGACCGAAAAGAAGGCATACATTTATATTGCATTGACATTAAATGACTTGTGTCTTTATAAAGCATATTTGGTATTGGAGTAATCCAAAAGTAATAAGTAATGAAGTTACATTATTTTTATTTTATGGTTGGATTACATTACTAATTAAAAATTTTAACATGTAACTAGTAACTGTATCGGAATACACTTCTAAAGTAACCCTCCCAACCCTGCATATAACTTGCTTGTCATCCTCCATTTAATTAAAGATAATTCTCTTCTGTGGGCCATGACACATTTCTTCCTATTGAGTTTGATGTCAAACACCATTTATTTTTATTTCCGAGACTGCTCTTTTTGTTGATCGATAGCATTAATAGCAGTAGGTAAATTCTCCCATGCCCTTTTATCCTTTTGTTGGTAATGCCTGCATTAATTGTTCCAAACAGTAATTTTTGTCCCTCGTCGGTCTAGGAGATATTCATGTTCTCTGCCCTGTTTTTTGGAGAGGAAAGTAGTCCATACGTACATTCTTACAGGGATTGCTGTTACCATATACAGTGTTCCCTCGTTTTTTGCGGTTAATGGGGACCAGAACCCCCTTCTTTGAGCTTCCTCTTTCTTTATGTACCGCACGTAGATTCATTCACGCCATAATGGCGTGCCACTGATGCATAACTTCTGCCCTCTTTGATCAAATCTAAAAGTTTCACTTTTTCGCTGATGGTCATCATCTTCTTCTTCCTCTTGGGTGCCCCAGAGGAAGCTTTCGCAGGGGCACAGCGCTTCGGCGGCATTGTGAGGGCTTGCTTAACTAATCAAAAAAATGATCGCTTCAACAAAAAAAGGTTATTGCGAACACAACAGCGTGGACGAGACTGGCGAGACACAACAAGGGAAGATGCTGGGTGAAGCTGCAATGATGCGCAGCCAATCAGCTCACGGGATAAATCCACTCGTGCGCTCATTGTTCGATGTCGCACCGGGGACCAATCACTCGCCTTGTATGAGTCCCCGTACAGTACAGGCATGTACAAAGCCACTATAACTTCAGTTATACATGTATTAAAATTTAAAAGGTATCTGTGTCGGTCTGTTGTGGTGAAGATAGATCTGAGCTAAAAAGCAAAGCTCTCTATTTACCAGTCAATCTACGTTCCTACCCTCACCTATGGTCACGAGCTGTGGGTCCTTACTGAAAGAACAAGATTGAGGATGCAAGCGGCCGAAATGAGTTTCCTCCGCAGGGTGTCTGAGCTCTCCCTTAGAGATAGACTGAGAAGCTCGGTCATCCAGGAGGGGTTAGAGTCGAGCCGCTGCTCCTCCGCATCGAGAGGGGCCAGATGAAGTGATGTGTGTTGTGTTTAGGACACCCCCCGACTATGTCTCCTGGGTGCCCTCGAGATCCTCCCGGATAAGCTGGGCAAAGTGGCTGTGGAGAGGGAAGTCTGGCATTTCCTGCTTAAGCTGCCACCCCCATGACCCCATCTGGGATAAGCGGAAGAAAATGGATGGATGGATGGAGGTTGAGAGCCACTTAAGATTTAATAACCTTCAGGCAGTCCAGCAAGAGTGTTACAGAATTCAAGACATTAGGTTTAAGGGGCAAATTTGGGAATCATCTGCATAAAAGTGGAAAGAGATGACATACTTTTTAATGATTGCCGCGAGGGGGAGCAGATACAAGGAGAAGAGAATAGGCCCAAGAATGGAACCTTGCAGGACTCCATTTTCAGAGGCGCAGCGGACGAGTGATGCTTACCAAGACTAACAAAAACACTTCGGTTAGAAAGATAAGACTGAAACCAACGAACAGCAGTCCCACTAATGCCTACACAATGCTCAAGGCGAGATTCACTTAGATTTTATTGTGAGGTTCATTAACTTTTTCCTCCCTGTCCTGTGAATGCTCCCTTCACTATGGTTGGGTGATATGGCTGAAAAATTTATCTCGATATAAGTATTTCAGTATTTCCAAAGGTATTGGAACACGTGACTGATGGGTGTTTCTACAACATGTAGTTGCTCAGATGTTGCCTTTTAGATTGATTGGTGAAAGCAAACCATTTTGAAGCTGAGAGAAGAGGGAAAATGGATCTGAGCTATTGCATAAACATTGGGCATCGCCAATACAGCAATTTGGAAAGTCCTGAAAAATAAAGAAACCACTGCTGTCCTGAGCAACGGACATCGAACAGGTCGGCCAAGGGTGTCAACAGCAGTTGATGACAGAAACATTGTGAGAGCTGTGAAGAAACAACTAAAGACAACAGTCAGTGACATCACTGCCAACCTCCACAGGGCAGGGGTGAAGGTATTACAATTCACTGTTTGAAAAACACTTGGAGAGAAGAAATATACAGGCCATACCACAAGATGCAAACCACTCATCAGCAAAAAGAATCGGAAGGGCAGATTGGATTTTGGAAAGAAGTACAGAGATGAACCACAAAAGTTTTGGTACAAAGTTTTATGGACTGACGAGACCAAGATTAACCTCTACCAACGTGATGGAAAGGCCAAAGTATGGAGAAGGAAAGTATCTGCTTATGATCCAAAACACACAAGCTCATCTGTGAAGCATGGTGGAGGTAATGTTGTGACTTGGGCTTGCATGGCTGCTTCTGGAACGGGCTCACTACTCTTTATTGAGTCTTTAAGTCTACAAAACCATTTTGTCTGGCAATTTACAAAAAAATGCATCCAAAATAATCGGGAGAAGCTTCATCACGCAACAAAAAAATTACCCAAAACACACTGCAAACATAAAGGACTTCATCAGGGGGAAAAAGTGGAAGGTCTTCGATGGTACAAGTCAATCACCGGACCTTCCATATGCATACATTTATATATATATATGTGTGTGTGTGTGTGTATATATATAAAGAAGGCGGGGACCTTGGCGATCCGATCCCCGGCTACAGAAGCTGGCTCTAGGGACATGGAATGTCACCTCTCTGGCAGGGAAGGAACCCGAGTTGGTGTGTGAGGTTGAAAAGTTCTGACTAGATATAGTTGGGCTCGCCTCCACACACGGCTTGGGATCTGGTACCAGTCCTCTTGTACTCTCTTACACTCTGGAGTTGCCCACAGTGACAGGTGCCGAGAAGGTGCGGGTATACTTATAGCCTGCGGGTATACTTTTAGCCTGCACATTGGAGTTCACCCCTGTGGACAAGAGGGTAGCCTCACTCCGCCTTCGTGTGGGGGGACGGGTCCTGACTATTGTTTGTGTCGATGGGCCAAACAGCAGTTCAGAGTACCCACCTTTTTTGGAGTCTTTGGAGGGGGTGCTGGAGAGCGCTCCCACTGAGGACTCCACATTCTGCTAGGGGACTTCAATGCTCATGTGGGCAATGACAGTGATACCTGGAAGGGCGTGATTGGGAAGAACGCCACCACCCCCGATCAGAACCCAAGTGATGTGTTGTTATTGGACTTCTCTGCTCACCACGGATTGTCCATAACGAACACCATGTTCAAGCATAAGGGTGTCCACACGTGCACCAGGATAACCTAGGTTGCAGTTCGATGATCGACTTTGTGGTCGTGGACTTGCAGCCACGTCTTGGACGCTCGGGTGAAGAGAGGGGCAGAGCTGTCAACTGATCGCCACCTGGCAGGCCCAAACGTATTGTGAGGGTCTGCTGGGAACGTCTGGCAGAATCCCCTGTCAGAAGGAGTTTCAACTCCCATCTCCGGCAGAACCTCACCCATGTCTCAGGGGAGGCGGGGAACATTGAGTCCGAGTGGACCATGTTCCTCGCCTCCATTGCAGAGGCGGCCGACCGAAGCTGTGGCCGTAAGGTAGTCGGTGCCTGTCGTGGTTGCAATCCTCGAACCTGTTGGTGGACAACAGCGGTGAGGGATGCCGTCAAGATGAAGAAGGAGTCCTGTCAGGGCTTTTTGGCCTGTGGGACCCCTGTGGCAGCTGATGGGTACCAGCAGGACAAGCGTTGCAGCTTTGGTGGTCGCTGAGGCAAAATTCGGACATGGGAGGAGTTCGGTGCGGCCATGGAGAACGACTTCCGGATGGGTTTGAGGACATTTTGGTACACCATCTGCCGTCTTCGGAAGGGGAAGCAGTGCACCATCAACACTGTGTATAGTGAGGGTGGGGCACTGCTGACCTCAACTCGGGGAGAATACTCCTCAATTCTACCGACACGCCTTCCCATGAGGAAGCATAGTCTGGGGTCTCTTAGGCGGGCTCTCCTATCTCTCTACCAAGGTTGTGCTCACTGAGGTGGTTAAAAAGCTCCTTGGTGGCAACGCCCTGGGGGTGGATGAGATTCGCCCGGACTTCCTAAAGGCTCTGGATGTTGTGGGGCTGAAGTGGTTGACGCGCCGCTGCAATATTGCGTGGACATCGGGGACAGTGCCTCTGGATTGGGGTGGTGGTCCCCCTTTTTAAAAAGGGGGACCGGAGGGTGTGTTTCAACTACTGGGGGAATCACACTCCTCAGCCTCCCTGGTTAGGTCTATTCAGGGGTGCCGGAGAGGAGGGTCCGTCGGGAAGTCGAATCTCAGAGTCAGGAGTAGCAGTGTGGTTTTCGTCCTGGCCGTGCAACAGTGGACCAGCTTTAAATCCTCGGCAGGGTCCTCGAGGGTGCATGGGAGTTCGCCCAATGAGTCTACATGTGTTTTGTGGACTTGGAGAAGGCGTTTGACTGTGTCCCTCGGGGAGTCCTGTGGGAGGTGCTTCGTGAGTATGGAGTACCGAACACTCTGATACGGGTTGTTCGGTCCATGTATGATTAGTGTCAAGAGTTTTTCTGCAATGCTGGCAGTAAGTCGGACTCGTTTCCGGTGAGGGTTCGACTCTGCCAAGGCTACCCTTTGTCACAGATTCTGTTCATAACTTTCATGGACAGAATTTCTAGGCGCAGCCGAGTCGTTGAGGGGGTCCGGTTTGGTGGCCTCAGTATTGCATCTCTGCTTTTTCCAGACAATGTGGTTCTGTTGGCTTAATCAAGCCGTGATGTACACTTGAGATGGTGAACAATTCAGTATTAATTGTTCTCAGTCTTTGCACGTTTTCAGCACTTATCTTCAAACGTATTTATTAACATATGTATTTAGAAACAAATCCTTAAAATGTCTTTAGGGGGTCTTTAAAACTTTCCTTTTTGATAAAGCTTACAGTCAGGGATGACTCAGGCTTGTCCTAGCTCATCTTTTAGTTATGCCGCCTTAGTCTGACAAGACTGCCGGGGATCTTCCATGATGCACCATGCTTCCCTTCCCTCTTCTCTCGATCCTTCTCACTGCATCACCATCCATGTATAATAAGCCATTCCCCTGTGTATGCAAGCTGAGTTAACCAAATAGATAGCTCCTTTGGAACAATATATTTTATAATACTCTTTCAGTGGAGGTTGAATGGAGGTTAATTGTGCATTTAGCAAAAAAGACACAGTATACATCCATTTTCCATACCGCGTATCCTCACTCGGGTCGCGGCCGTGCTGGAATCTATCTCAGCTGACCTTGGGCGGGAGGCGGGGTAAGCCCTAAAACTGGTCGCCAGCCAATCACAGATACATTATACATGTTTTTGCAAACAAAATTGTGCTTTTGATCTTGAAACCAGGAACTAACAGCAATGCTTAAATTTCACTTACCTTGTAATTCATGATGTTCAGCTTTCACTGGTGTGTGGGATGAAAGATAAAAATCCACTGGTTTGGGTAAATCCTGCAACGCCTTAGTTACAGATACGCTGCTTGGAAAGGAGACGGTTGAGTTCTGGCTCTTTGTCAGAAGGTGACACTTCTGTAGTGTCTGAGAGAATGCTACAATGGACTGCATGGCGCTGGTGAAGGTGTCATGATGCTGTACAAGTTGGCGAACCCATTTGGACAGATCTAAGATCAACAAAGGCACATCAGAAAAATAACTTGTCATGCAAAACTTTCACCAAATTGAAGTAAATTTGACACAGAGTAGTTTGATGACCCAACTTGTGGCCGGGTTGGCACCGAACCATTTTTTTTTTAAGACACGTAACAGAACCACATAAAATATGTTTATTGCATTATTTATATTTTACTTTGTCAGGAACCACTTTTTTAAAAGAAAAAAAAAATCACTAATTTATAAAATGCTGTGGTTGTAAATGATGGTCCTTGTCTGGTTAGGGTTGCTGCCGACCCCATTGGGCGAAAAAAAGGTTACAAAGCAATTATAACAGCCAAAACTTATATCACAAGTGCACTGTCAACCAACACACTGACAGCCAGCTCCACCCACAATCATGTGAGATTTAGGGATATTATTTTTGGTGAAAATGAGGGAGAGGACACAGAGCAGTATAGCGATGTAGAGTACAATCCAGAAGAGTCAGGCATCTGATGAGGAGGTCACAGGTGGTGTAGCTGCTCCTGCTTAAAGATTCAAGTCTAATAAAGGTAAGATCTGTTGGAGCTCAGCGCCTCATGGCAGGGCAGCTGGAATCAAGGTTTGCTGTGGTGAGAATAAGTGATATCAAGAAGTGTTTTGTGATAGTGGACGAACGTTTTATCCCTTTCCGAGGAAAATACTCCTTCTAGCAATACATGACCAGCAAACCAGTTAAGTGCGGCATAAAAAATTTGGGCAGCCTTTAAATCTACAAATTACACAAGTGGCATCCCAGAGGAAAAAACAAGGAAAATGTAACCGTCTCAACATGACTACTGCACTGCAGGGTCACAATATCACCTGTAACAATTTTTTCTCACCAGCTTTGACCTTGGACAAGAGCTTCTCAGAATGAAATTTACCATGCAGCCCTATGGGGGGCACAAGTCAGTGCAAACTGTAGGCCGGTCCCAAGCCCGGATGAATGCAGAGGGTTGCGTCAGGAAGGGCATCCGGCTTAAAACTTTGCCAAACAAATATGAGCGTTCATCCAAAGAATTCCATACCGGATCGGTCGTGGCCCGGGTTTACAACGTCCGCCGTTGGAAATTCAGCTACTGTGGGTCAAAGTCAAAGAAGAAGAAGAGGTGGAAAGCGGGTTCTTCGGCAGAAAGAGAAGAGGAAAGCACAGAGCCTAGAACTGAATCTGGGGACTTTGAATGTTGGGACTACGACAGGAAAATCTCGGGAGTTGGTTGAAGAGTCTCTGCTAGGATGAAGGGCAAAGTTTATAAAACAGTGGTGAGGCCAGCCATGATGTACGGATTAGAGACAGTGGCACTGAAGAGACAACAGGAAGCAGAGTTGGAGGTGGCGGAAATGAAGATGTTGAGGTTCGCTCTCGGAGTGACCAGGTTGGATAAAATTAGAAATGAGCTCATCAG
>NW_026903198.1:0-9089 GCF_024500385.1 Phyllopteryx taeniolatus
CCTTTATTGACTAAATTGTAACAAGACAACCTATATGATTTCGGCAGAACTTTTGAACCCTTAAGTTTGAGCTAGTGGCTGACCTTCGACACATTTGATCGTTGTAAATCCACCTTTCAGATGTCATTTATTTGCTTAGCTTGCATTAGTATGATGGACAATTTTAGATGTTTCGCCTTCAAAAAGAAGACTCAGCATCATCCATGGAAGGACGCTTGGACCAAGGACGTGATCGGATGTGGTCGGGTCGTGACAGGTGTTGATCCAATATTATGTGTTGTGTCTTATTGCTTAGAATACTATGTCTGGGAAAAAACCCTCTTATTATCAAATATTTTGTGTTGTGTCTTATTACTTAGAATAATATCAAATATTATGTGTTGTGTCTTATTGCTTAAAATACTATGTCTGGGAAAAAACCCTCTTATTATCAAATATTCTGTGTTGTGTCTTATTGCTTAGAACATTATGATTGTAAATCCCTCCTATTTCAAATAAATGCAGGAGCGAGGGGGGGGATTGTTTAGAGCGTGTTGAGAGACTGTGATCTGAACAATCTCCCATACGCCCTCCTCATGAGAAAAAGTAACAAGCGTCTTCATTCCTTTTGTGTCTATTATAATGTTGGGTAAGATTAATCCAACATAAATTGGTCCTTCGAGCCGGATGTCAACACACCCGAAGATTCCAGTTGTGGAGCCGACATCCAGTTAAGAGACCGTGGCCACGGCATTTGAGACCCTTTCCGGGACTGGTCTTCGGACTTCTCAACTGGGATCTGGAGGTTGACGACAATCCACAGGATTGAAGACGACTTTGGTGAGTTAAATTTTAAAAAAATTTTTTAGGAAAAAGGAATAAAAGAGTGAATGAATTGCGCGACGAAGAAGTCTGCGGCAGAATAAACCTTGTGTAATACTAGTCACTGGCAAGTTAGATGGAGGACGGAATCCGATAAAATCCGTGGGGACGGCGGAGTCCTGTACGTACTTAAATTCCGTATTTCTGTATTTCTGTGTTTCTGTGTTTCCGTGTTTTCGTGTGTTTATAAAAACGTTATTAATATCGTGTGTATGTGTAAAAGTATGAATTTATAAGACAGGATTGTAAGTGACAACTGAGTTTGGAAGCAAAGGCAAGAATTCTCCGCCCCAATTAGGGTAGAAGCTTGAGAATTACCAAAACTCAGACATTAATTGTCACCCTGTCATTTTTGAATAAAGTCAGTATTTAGGTCACTCTAGGTGCAAATGAACTGACTTCCAAATTCACAAAAATGGGAAATAACAACAATAAACCGATCCAAAAATAGGCCTAACATGTAAAGATTGGAAATATGTTCAACTCCAAAACCCTTCCAAAATAGAACATTTAAACACGTGGATAACCAAATACGGTTTCGCTGGCCAGCTAAATTCGCAAAAAATAGTGAAACTTCAAAACGAAATAAAGTGTCGACACAAAAATGATATATCACAAATACAAAAAGATGGATTTGACGACTTACTCTTCTGGTTAAACATGGCGTCAAAAAGAGAAAAAGGAAGGGAGAATAAGAAACACTTAACAAATGAACAAAAAGAGCAGGAAGGTAGACATAAAAATATGTTGTTTCAAAGACAGGAAGATGACGAGACAGGACCAATAATAAGAACAAGCGAGAAAAAGATAATTGAAGAAAGTTGTAAAAAAAGTAAGGAAACAAAAGCATCAGCACCATTGTACCCGTTTTGCCACCTCATGAAAATCCTCCAACTCAAGAGGCACAAACACAACGAATTTTACGATCGGGAGGGGTACA
Organism: Phyllopteryx taeniolatus; assembly: GCF_024500385.1. Classification (NCBI taxonomy): domain Eukaryota; kingdom Metazoa; phylum Chordata; class Actinopteri; order Syngnathiformes; family Syngnathidae; genus Phyllopteryx; species Phyllopteryx taeniolatus. Next base: position 1,802 of record NW_026903198.1, read on the forward strand.
AATGAATTGGTCTAGAAATTTGGGAGAAACATTTTCTCCCACTCCCAAAATAACAAATATAACCTCAGACGAGGGAGATATGGATTTATTTCCGATGATTGAAGTGGCAAATCCAAATGTACAAGAAGATCGCAGAGAAACTCTTTTGGTCTATAGGACCTGGACAAATGAGGATGTGAAAAAGGCCGTAGCCGGCATCACACCTTACAAAGTAGACATTGTCCAGTTTGTTGAGGAAATAGAAAATCTTAGACAATCTTATCATTTAAATGGGACTGAGACTCAACAAGTTTGGATGACGGCAATGGGACCTGATTGGCATCTTTGCCGAGGGATTGGGACCCAAAGCACCATGGTGTTATAATGCCACATGATGACAAAGAATTACAATATAGAGTTAGGGGTTTGATAGAGAGAACCACAGCCAGGTTCCGCAAAAGAGCAAATTACACGAAATTAATAGGGTGAAACAAAAGGATGACGAACTTTTTGAAGAATATAGAGTTAGAATGACTGCTTGTTTTAAAGCAAACAGCGGCTTGAATGAGGATGCTAGTCCTCAGGGCCCTTACCAACAGCAGTTAAAAAATGCTTTACATGCGAATTCAAAAGAACACATTAACAGATGGGTAGATAAACATTGGATAAACCTAGCAACTGGCCCACTGGAGGAATATGTTAATCATGCCCTCCACGCAGAGAGAATGTTAGAGAAAAAGAAGAAAAAAAAATTGATGCCTTCCTCGACGAAAGAGCAGAAATATACTATCAAGGCAGAGAAAGAGATAATTTTAGGGGACGCGGCAGAGGCCGTTGGAGAGTAAGAAATGATAGAAATCGAAATTATTGTGATAAGAACATCTGTTGGTGCTGTGGAAACAAAGGTCACATTGCGCGTGATTGCCCTAATAAAAATAAAAGAGAATACGGACAAACTACTGCATGACTAAGCCAGCCTGCTTCCCAACTCAACAAATCCTCCTGTGTAAACATTACAGAGAATGAGGAGTGGATTTCAATTTACAGGACATTCTGAGTTTGGACACTGAAAAACCTGAAATAACTTTATCAGTAAATGGTAAACAAATGACATTTCTTTGCGATACAGGGGCATGTAGGACTGCATGTCGGGAAAAGATTCCAGGTTCCAGATTATCGGGACATAAGGCACTAGTGAGATCTGCAAATGGACAAATTACTTTTGCCATGGAACTTGAGCCTGTGTGGATTAGAGACCCACAGGGAAAAACTTGTAGAATGCCCATTTTCGAAGTCCCGGAGTGCCCTGTGAATTTGTTGGGAAGAGATGGCTTATTCCAATTAGGACTTGTACTCATTCCATCATCAAATGGAAATATTGTAGTGAAACGAAAACATGAATTAAAGAGAGAGGACCTCTATTTAACACTGGAAAACAAAGAAAATACATTCTATTACACAATCGATATCACAAACAAACCACCGTTAAACATGGGGAAGGCCCTAGTGTCTGCAGCCTTGCAGCTTATCACAGAATTTGAAGATAAAAAACAATGTGATCAGCTGCATATAATTCTGTGGTACAATAACACACAAGGGCCAGACCTAGAATATGAAAACAAGTTACGACATGCGACACCTAATGAGATTACTGTAGATTATCTATACTCAGATAATGAAGCAAAAGTCGCGGCAGGAATTATTTTACCAGACAAATTAAAGGAACTGTATAAAAATACAAGTGTCCCACATGTTTCGTTGTGCAAAGATTATGAGTCACAATGGAAACATATGGGAACATTAGTAAAACAAGGACAAGAGATAGATGATTGGCAGCAAATAGAAAACAAACTGGAATACAGTGCATCAACTGGTCTAATTAGAAAGGCGGTGTTTTGGACAATACAGGTTGATGAAGGGAAACACATGCAACCTGTTTGATTAGACCAAATGATTCTCACTGAAATTGATGAAGAAACATTGAAAAAAGTCCCCAAAGAATTATGGTCCACGGGACCATTTGATATAGGCCTTATTAAAGGGGCTTTACCAGTACAAATTAAACCCAAAACAGAATATAGACCAGGGATTCGTCAATATCCGTTAAAACCAGATGCACATGAAGGAATCAAACCAGTAATTGAAGCACTAATTAAGGCAGGAGTTATAGTGGATTGTCCAGATTCACCATGTAACACACCCATTTTTCCAGTAAAAAAGGCCCCACCTTCAATTGGTTGGCGAATGGTGCAAGATTTACAGGCAGTAAATTCTGCAGTAATTCAGAGAGCAGCATGCGTACCAGATCCACACACATTGTTAAATTCATTGAAACCAAGCGCTAAAGTGTTTACAGTGGTAGACATAAGTAATGCTTTCTTTTCTATACCAGTAGAAAAGAAAAGTCAATTTTGGTTTGCATTCACATTTGAAGGGAAAAAATACACATTTACTAGATTGCCACAAGGTTACTGTGAAAGTCCAACCATTTATTCACAAATAATGAAAACAAGCATGTCTAAATTCACTCCCCCAGGAGGGAGCCAAATTTTACTTTATGTGGATGACGTGCTGCTGGCATCTCTAGATAAAGACACATGCATCAAAGATTCATTGGCCTTATTGCATCATCTAGCAGGAGAGGGACATAAAGTTAACAAAAATAAATTACAATGGTGTAAAAAACAAGTCAAATATCTAGGCCATAATTTAAGTGAAGGAGGAAGGACTATATTAGAGGACAGAAAAGCTATAGTTTTAAAAGCCCCTAAACCACAGACAAAGAAACATATGATGTCATTTTTAGGTCTGACAAATTATTGTAGAGCATGGATTCCAAACTATGCAGAAATTGTTGCACCATTGTCAAAATTGATGTATGAAACAAACCTTAAAATGAAGTTATCATTTATTTGCTTAGCTTGCATTAGTATTATGGACGATTTTAGATGTCTCGCCTTCAAAAAGATGACTCAGCATCATCCGATGGAAGGGCGCCTGGACCAAGGACGTGATCGGATGTGGTCGGGGACGTGACAGGTGTTGGTCCAATGTTTGTGTTGTGTCTTATTGTTTAGAACATTATGTCTGGGAAAACCCCTCATTTTCAATAAATGCAGGAGCGACGGGAGAGATGGTTAGAGCGTGTTGAGAGGCTGTGATCTGAACAATCTCCATACGCCCTCCTCATGAGAAAAGAACCAGTTTCTTCATTCCTTTTGTGTCTATTTTTTATAATGTTGGGTAAGATAAATCCAACATTAAATTGGTCCTTCGAGCCGGATGTCAACACACCCGAGGATTCCAGTTGTGGAGCCGACTTCCAGTTAAGAGACCGTGGCCACGGCAAGTAAGACCCTTTACGGACTGGTCTTCGTTCTCCTCAACTGGGATCTGAAGGTTGACGACAATCCACAGGATTTGAAGACGACTGGTGATTAAATTTATAGGAAAAAGGACGGGCGGAGTCCAGAAATTCGCGAGGCGGCGGAGTCCTGTAGTACTTAAATTCGTGTTTAATAAACCCTGTGATACTAGTCAATGGCGGGTAAATAAAGAAACTAGGAAAGTTTCGTGGCGTCGTAGTAAATTCCGTATAGGACGGCGGAGTCCTCTAATGAGCTGTTGACAGACGTAGTTAAATTCCGTATAGGGACGGCGAGTCCTCTGACGAGCCAGTGTGAATGAAAACTGTTTGAATGAGAGTGTAAATGGGAAATGGGAAACCACTAGGTTTTTCATTCCATACCAAAACAGTGGGAAAGTAAACGGTGGACTTTTGTGGATGCAAGGCAAGAATTCTCCACTCGAAAGAGTTGAAGTGAGAATTACCACAGAAAGTAAATTGAATCCACCGTCTACTGAAAAGAAACAGTGTTCTAGACTACCTAGGTAGTATTACACTGAACCCAAATTCTTTCATATGGGGAAAGGAATAGTAGTAATAAAAAACAGGAATACACTGCAGTGTAGGTTGGAAGTTCATTAAGTAAAATTTAAAAGATAGATCTGAGACAGAGAATCTTTGCCCACAAACTGAGCAGGCAAAAGGTGTCTGTTAAATATATTCTAGAAGTTATCATTTATTTGCTTAGCTTGCATTAGTATTATGGACGATTTTAGATGTCTCGCCTTCGAAAAGATGACTCAGCATCATCCGATGGAAGGGTACCTGGACCAAGGACGTGATCGGATGTGGTCGGGTCGGGACAAGTGTTGGTCAAATATTATGTGTCGTGTCTTATTGTTTAGAATACTATGTCTGGGAAAAACCCTCTTATTATCAAATATTTTGTGTTGTGTCTTATTGCTTAGAACATTCAAATAAATGCAGGAGCGAGGGGGGGGATTGTTTAGAGCGTGTTGAGAGGCTGTGATCTGAACAATCTCCCATACGCCCTCCTCATGAGAAAAAGAAACCAGCGTCTTCATTCCTTTTGTGTCTATTTTTTATAATGTTGGGTAAGATAAATCCAACATTAAATTGGTCCTTCGAGCCGGATGTCAACACACCCGAGGATTCCAGTTGTGGAAGCCGACTTCCAGTTAAGAGACCGTGGCCACGGCAAGTAAGACCCTTTACGGGACTGGTCTTCGTTCTCCTCAACTGGGATCTGAAGGTTGACGACAATCCACAGGATTGAAGACGACGGGTGAGTTAAATTTTTTAAAAATTTTTAGGAAAAAGGATGGCAGAGTCCAGAAATTCCGCGAGGACGGCGGAGTCCTGTACGTACTTAAATTCCGTGTTTAATAAACCCTGTGGATACTAGTCAATGGCGGGTAGAATAAAGAAACTAGGAAAGTTTCGTGGCGTCGTAGTTAAATTCCGTATAGGATGGCGGAGTCCTCTAATGAGCTGTTGACAGACGTAGTTAAATTCCGTATGGGACGGCGGAGTCCTCTGACGAGCCAGTGTGAATGAAAACTGTTTGAATGAGAGTGTAAATGGGAAATGGAAAACCACTAGGTTTTTCATTCCATACCAAAACAGTGGGAAAGTAAACGGTGGACTTTTGTGGATGCAAAGGCAAGAATTCTCCACTCGAAAGAGTTGAAGTGAGAATTACCACAGAAAGTAAATTTGAATCACCGTCCTACTGAAAAGAAACAGTGTTCTAGACTACCCTAGGTAGTATTACACTGAACCAAATTCTTACAAATGGGGAAAGGAAGTAGTAAAATAAAAAACAGGAATACACTGCAGTGTAAAGGTTGGAGGTTCATTAAATTAAATTTAAAAGAAAAAAAGAAACAGGATCCTGATAAAATTTTATATTTAGAGACAGGGATAACCGAACACGGCTTTAATGGTTGGTTAAATACACAAAAAAATAGCCGCGTTGCAGGAATCAAATTATCTAAAAAATAAAAGACAAGCCACCGTTAAACGTGGGAAAGGCTGTTGTCTGCAGCCTTGGAGCTTATCACAAAAATAGAAGATAAAAAAGAATGTGATGAGCTGCAGTAATACAGAGATCAGCATGCGTACCAAACCCACGCACATTGTTAAATTCATTAAGACCAGACGCTACTGTGTTTACAGTAGTGGACATTAATGCATTAATGCATTAATGCATTCTTTTCAGTACCAATAGAAAATAACAGTCAATTTTGGTTTGCATTCACATTTGAGAAAAAAAAAATATATATATATACATTTACTAGATTACCGCAAGGTTACTGTGAAAGTCTAACTAATTATTCACAAGTTCACACATTCACACGCATGTCTTCTGGCATCTACAGATGAAGACACATGCAAAGATTCATTGACCTTACTGCATCATCTAACAGAAGAGGGACATAAAGTTAACAAAAATAAATTGCAATGATGTAAAAGACAAGTTAAATATCTAGGCCATAATTTAAGTATAGGAGGAAAGACTATATTAGAAGACAGGAGAGCTATAGTCTTAAAAAATCCTAAACCACAGAGGAAGAAACATAATAATCATTTTTAGGTCTGACAAATTATTGTACAGCATGGATTCCAAACTATGCAGAAATTGTTGCACCATTGTCAAAATTAATATATGAAAACAACCTTAAAATTACATCACCTGTTTAATGGAGTACAGAGGCAGAAAAGGCCTTCTGTGACATTAAACAACATTTGGTGTCCAGTGCTGCGCTAGGCCTTCCAAATTTAATGATAAAACATTCATTCAAATGGTAGATTGTAAAAGCTATTGCATGACCTCCGTACTTACACAACAATACGGTGATAAGCTAAGACCAATAGCTTATTTTTCAACTAGAGAGCAGTTCACCCTAAAGGTCCCACATACAGTGTCTGCTCTCCTATTGCAAATCACCTGCAAGACATTTATCTTGCATTGCCATCTTGCTATCAGAACCACATTTGACTGTTGAGCGATGCACAACCTTAAATCCAGCCACACTAATACCCTTAATGATGAAGGCACGCAGCATGATTGACAGGAATTGGCTGAACAAGCTGCTGAATTAGTAGCATTAATCGAGGCATGCAAACTAATGATAAATAAAGATGGTACAATCTATACTGATAGCCAATATGCGTATTCCACAACAAGAACGCAATTATTGGGAAAAACAAAGTGCAAAACTACAAAATGAAATTTACATTAGCACAGGAAAAAAAAAAAAAAAAAAAAAAAACTATTCAAATGGACTGCTATATTGAGACATGCTGTGTCACGTCTCAACCGGAGGGATGGTGGCACAGATAGATTGACACTTTACAGCCCTAAAAAATAGCAGAAAGAAACACGTGGGTTCATTTAACACACTGTAAGAGTCATTTCAGCTGAGTACTCAAACAGGGAAGGTGAGCAAAAGTCTGATAACGAAGCGGGAGCAGATGTGTAGATTCTGAAAACGCTTGCTGGTCAGTGAAGAAAAAAGACACCAACCCTTTTAGTGAGAACTCAGCAGAAAGGCACACCCACGTTGGTTATGAGATTCGCTAAGTTGTTACGTAGCAACTTTGGCTACTATGATGTTGGTTTTGTTTTTGTGGTACATGGGACGTCCCACCCTCAATGATAAAACCCATTTTTTAGATAGAAAATCACCTACCAACTGGACCAATATGACAAACCCAATAATAATAAAAAAAAATTTTTTAAATCATTAACTCGTATCAAAAGGAGTACAGCTGATGATCAAAATTGTGGGCATGGCCTCCAAATGCGGCAAAACGGTTTAATATTTTGTGCCCCCCAAAATCAAGCTGCTTTAATCATAATTCCATATGCGGCTCTCACCAATGATGCTCAAGAGAATGGGCAGAATTGGGGATTTAGATATGACTGGTATGCAACTA
>NW_026903199.1:0-8985 GCF_024500385.1 Phyllopteryx taeniolatus
CTCTCCCTTCCAGCATGGAGCTCTCCCTTCCAGCATGGAGCTCTGAAGCGTCTGATCTGACGCCCGGAAGGGAGCTCCGACTTCCCGCATGGACCTCTGGCATCAAGCATGGACCTCTGGCATCAAGCATGGAGCTCTCCCTTCCAGCATGGAGCTCTGAAGCGTCTGATCCGACGCCCGGAAGGGAGCTCCGACTTCCCGCATGGACTTCTGGCATCAAGCATGGAGCTCTCCCTTCCAGCATGGAGCTCTCCCTTCCAGCATGGAGATCTCCCTTCCAGCATGGAGCTCTGAAGCGTCTGATCTGACGCCCGGAAGGGAGCTCCGACTTCCCGCAATGTACCTCTGGCATCAAGCATGGAGCTCTCCCTTCCAGCATGGAGCTCTCCCTTCCAGCATGGAGCTCTCCCTTCCAGCATGGAGCTCTGAAGCGTCTGATCCGACGCCCGGAAGGGAGCTCCGACTTCCTGCATGGACCTCTGGCATCAAGCATGGACCTCTGGCATCAAGCATGGAGCTCTCCCTTCCAGCATGGAGCTCTCCCTTCCAGCATGGAGCTCTGAAGCGTCTTATCTGACGCCCGGAAGGGAGCTCCGACTTCCCGCATGGACTTCTGGCATCAAGCATGGAGCTCTCCCTTCCAGCATGGAGCTCTCCCTTCCAGCATGGAGCTCTGAAGCGTCTGATCCGACGCCCGGAAGGGAGCTCCGACAGCTCTCCCTTCCAGCATGGAGATCTCCCTTCCAGCATGGAGCTCTGAAGCGTCTGATCCGACGCCCGGAAGGGAGCTCCGACTTCCCGCAATGTACCTCTGGCATCAAGCATGGACCTCTGGCATCAAGCATGGACCTCTGGCATCAAGCATGGAGCTCTCCCTTCCAGCATGGAGCTCTGAAGCGTCTGATCCGACGCCCGGAAGGGAGCTCCGACTTCCCGCATGGACTTCTGGCATCAAGCATGGAGCTCTCCCTTCCAGCATGGAGCTCTCCCTTCCAGCATGGAGATCTCCCTTCCAGCATGGAGCTCTGAAGCGTCTGATCTGACGCCCGGAAGGGAGCTCCGACTTCCCGCAATGTACCTCTGGCATCAAGCATGGAGCTCTCCCTTCCAGCATGGAGCTCTCCCTTCCAGCATGGAGCTCTCCCTTCCAGCATGGAGCTCTGAAGCGTCTGATCCGACGCCCGGAAGGGAGCTCCGACTTCCTGCATGGACCTCTGGCATCAAGCATGGACCTCTGGCATCAAGCATGGAGCTCTCCCTTCCAGCATGGAGCTCTCCCTTCCAGCATGGAGCTCTGAAGCGTCTTATCTGACGCCCGGAAGGGAGCTCCGACTTCCCGCATGGACTTCTGGCATCAAGCATGGAGCTCTCCCTTCCAGCATGGAGCTCTCCCTTCCAGCATGGAGCTCTGAAGCGTCTGATCCGACGCCCGGAAGGGAGCTCCGACAGCTCTCCCTTCCAGCATGGAGATCTCCCTTCCAGCATGGAGCTCTGAAGCGTCTGATCCGACGCCCGGAAGGGAGCTCCGACTTCCCGCAATGTACCTCTGGCATCAAGCATGGACCTCTGGCATCAAGCATGGACCTCTGGCATCAAGCATGGAGCTCTCCCTTCCAGCATGGAGCTCTGAAGCGTCTGATCCGACGCCCGGAAGGGAGCTCCGACAGCTCTCCCTTCCAGCATGGAGATCTCCCTTCCAGCATGGAGCTCTGAAGCGTCTGATCTGACGCCCGGTAGGGAGCTCCGACTTCCCGCAATGTACCTCTGGCATCAAGCATGGACCTCTGGCATCAAGCATGGAGCTCTCCCTTCCAGCATGGAGCTCTGAAGCGTCTGATCCGACGCCCGGAAGGGAGCTCCGACTTCCCGCATGGACTTCTGGCATCAAGCATGGAGCTCTCCCTTCCAGCATGGAGCTCTCCCTTCCAGCATGGAGATCTCCCTTCCAGCATGGAGCTCTGAAGCGTCTGATCTGACGCCCGGAAGGGAGCTCCGACTTCCCGCAATGTACCTCTGGCATCAAGCATGGAGCTCTCCCTTCCAGCATGGAGCTCTCCCTTCCAGCATGGAGCTCTCCCTTCCAGCATGGAGCTCTGAAGCGTCTGATCCGACGCCCGGAAGGGAGCTCCGACTTCCTGCATGGACCTCTGGCATCAAGCATGGACCTCTGGCATCAAGCATGGAGCTCTCCCTTCCAGCATGGAGCTCTCCCTTCCAGCATGGAGCTCTGAAGCGTCTTATCTGACGCCCGGAAGGGAGCTCCGACTTCCCGCATGGACTTCTGGCATCAAGCATGGAGCTCTCCCTTCCAGCATGGAGCTCTCCCTTCCAGCATGGAGCTCTGAAGCGTCTGATCCGACGCCCGGAAGGGAGCTCCGACAGCTCTCCCTTCCAGCATGGAGATCTCCCTTCCAGCATGGAGCTCTGAAGCGTCTGATCCGACGCCCGGAAGGGAGCTCCGACTTCCCGCAATGTACCTCTGGCATCAAGCATGGACCTCTGGCATCAAGCATGGACCTCTGGCATCAAGCATGGAGCTCTCCCTTCCAGCATGGAGCTCTGAAGCGTCTGATCCGACGCCCGGAAGGGAGCTCCGACTTCCCGCATGGACTTCTGGCATCAAGCATGGAGCTCTCCCTTCCAGCATGGAGCTCTCCCTTCCAGCATGGAGATCTCCCTTCCAGCATGGAGCTCTGAAGCGTCTGATCTGACGCCCGGAAGGGAGCTCCGACTTCCCGCAATGTACCTCTGGCATCAAGCATGGAGCTCTCCCTTCCAGCATGGAGCTCTCCCTTCCAGCATGGAGCTCTCCCTTCCAGCATGGAGCTCTGAAGCGTCTGATCCGACGCCCGGAAGGGAGCTCCGACTTCCTGCATGGACCTCTGGCATCAAGCATGGACCTCTGGCATCAAGCATGGAGCTCTCCCTTCCAGCATGGAGCTCTCCCTTCCAGCATGGAGCTCTGAAGCGTCTGATCTGACGCCCGGAAGGGAGCTCCGACTTCCCGCAATGTACCTCTGGCATCAAGCATGGAGCTCTCCCTTCCAGCATGGAGCTCTCCCTTCCAGCATGGAGCTCTCCCTTCCAGCATGGAGCTCTGAAGCGTCTGATCCGACGCCCGGAAGGGAGCTCCGACTTCCTGCATGGACCTCTGGCATCAAGCATGGACCTCTGGCATCAAGCATGGAGCTCTCCCTTCCAGCATGGAGCTCTCCCTTCCAGCATGGAGCTCTGAAGCGTCTTATCTGACGCCCGGAAGGGAGCTCCGACTTCCCGCATGGACTTCTGGCATCAAGCATGGAGCTCTCCCTTCCAGCATGGAGCTCTCCCTTCCAGCATGGAGCTCTGAAGCGTCTGATCTGACGCCCGGAAGGGAGCTCCGACTTCCCGCATGGACCTCTGGCATCAAGCATGGACCTCTGGCATCAAGCATGGAGCTCTCCCTTCCAGCATGGAGCTCTGAAGCGTCTGATCCGACGCCCGGAAGGGAGCTCCGACTTCCCGCATGGACTTCTGGCATCAAGCATGGAGCTCTCCCTTCCAGCATGGAGCTCTCCCTTCCAGCATGGAGATCTCCCTTCCAGCATGGAGCTCTGAAGCGTCTGATCTGACGCCCGGAAGGGAGCTCCGACTTCCCGCAATGTACCTCTGGCATCAAGCATGGAGCTCTCCCTTCCAGCATGGAGCTCTCCCTTCCAGCATGGAGCTCTCCCTTCCAGCATGGAGCTCTGAAGCGTCTGATCCGACGCCCGGAAGGGAGCTCCGACTTCCTGCATGGACCTCTGGCATCAAGCATGGACCTCTGGCATCAAGCATGGAGCTCTCCCTTCCAGCATGGAGCTCTCCCTTCCAGCATGGAGCTCTGAAGCGTCTTATCTGACGCCCGGAAGGGAGCTCCGACTTCCCGCATGGACTTCTGGCATCAAGCATGGAGCTCTCCCTTCCAGCATGGAGCTCTCCCTTCCAGCATGGAGCTCTGAAGCGTCTGATCCGACGCCCGGAAGGGAGCTCCGACAGCTCTCCCTTCCAGCATGGAGATCTCCCTTCCAGCATGGAGCTCTGAAGCGTCTGATCCGACGCCGGAAGGGAGCTCCGACAGCTCTCCCTTCCAGCATGGAGCTCTCCCTTCCAGCATGGAGCTCTGAAGCGTCTGATCTGACGCCCGGTAGGGAGCTCCGACTTCCCGCAATGTACCTCTGGCATCAAGCATGGACCTCTGGCATCAAGCATGGAGCTCTCCCTTCCAGCATGGAGCTCTCCCTTCCAGCATGGAGATCTCCCTTCCAGCATGGAGCTCTGAAGCGTCTGATCCGACGCCCGGAAGGGAGCTCCGACAGCTCTCCCTTCCAGCATGGAGATCTCCCTTCCAGCATGGAGCTCTGAAGCGTCTGATCCGACGCCGGAAGGGAGCTCCGACAGCTCTCCCTTCCAGCATGGAGCTCTCCCTTCCAGCATGGAGCTCTGAAGCGTCTGATCTGACGCCCGGTAGGGAGCTCCGACTTCCCGCAATGTACCTCTGGCATCAAGCATGGACCTCTGGCATCAAGCATGGAGCTCTCCCTTCCAGCATGGAGCTCTCCCTTCCAGCATGGAGATCTCCCTTCCAGCATGGAGCTCTGAAGCGTCTGATCCGACGCCCGGAAGGGAGCTCCGACAGCTCTCCCTTCCAGCATGGAGATCTCCCTTCCAGCATGGAGCTCTGAAGCGTCTGATCCGACGCCCGGAAGGGAGCTCCGACAGCTCTCCCTTCCAGCATGGAGATCTCCCTTCCAGCATGGAGCTCTGAAGCGTCTGATCTGACGCCCGGTAGGGAGCTCCGACTTCCCGCAATGTACCTCTGGCATCAAGCATGGACCTCTGGCATCAAGCATGGACCTCTGGCATCAAGCATGGAGCTCTGAAGCGTCTGATCCGACGCCCGGAAGGGAGCTCCGACTTCCCGCAATGTACCTCTGGCATCAAGCATGGACCTCTGGCATCAAGCATGGACCTCTGGCATCAAGCATGGAGCTCTCCCTTCCAGCATGGAGCTCTCCCTTCCAGCATGGAGATCTCCCTTCCAGCATGGAGCTCTGAAGCGTCTGATCTGACGCCCGGTAGGGAGCTCCGATAGCTCTCCCTTCCAGCATGGAGATCTCCCTTCCAGCATGGAGCTCTGAAGCGTCTGATCCGACGCCCGGAAGGGAGCTCCGACAGCTCTCCCTTCCAGCATGGAGCTCTCCCTTCCAGCATGGAGCTCTGAAGCGTCTTATCTGACGCCCGGAAGGGAGCTCCGACTTCCCGCATGGACTTCTGGCATCAAGCATGGAGCTCTCCCTTCCAGCATGGAGCTCTCCCTTCCAGCATGGAGCTCTGAAGCGTCTGATCTGACGCCCGGAAGGGAGCTCCGACTTCCCGCATGGACCTCTGGCATCAAGCATGGACCTCTGGCATCAAGCATGGAGCTCTCCCTTCCAGCATGGAGATCTCCCTTCCAGCATGGAGCTCTGAAGCGTCTGATCCGACGCCCGGAAGGGAGCTCCGACAGCTCTCCCTTCCAGCATGGAGATCTCCCTTCCAGCATGGAGCTCTGAAGCGTCTGATCCGACGCCGGAAGGGAGCTCCGACAGCTCTCCCTTCCAGCATGGAGCTCTCCCTTCCAGCATGGAGCTCTGAAGCGTCTGATCTGACGCCCGGTAGGGAGCTCCGACTTCCCGCAATGTACCTCTGGCATCAAGCATGGACCTCTGGCATCAAGCATGGAGCTCTCCCTTCCAGCATGGAGCTCTCCCTTCCAGCATGGAGATCTCCCTTCCAGCATGGAGCTCTGAAGCGTCTGATCCGACGCCCGGAAGGGAGCTCCGACAGCTCTCCCTTCCAGCATGGAGATCTCCCTTCCAGCATGGAGCTCTGAAGCGTCTGATCTGACGCCCGGTAGGGAGCTCCGACTTCCCGCAATGTACCTCTGGCATCAAGCATGGACCTCTGGCATCAAGCATGGAGCTCTCCCTTCCAGCATGGAGCTCTGAAGCGTCTGATCTGACATGGAGCGGCAAAGACTTGGACAGCCGAAGCCACCACACTGAGGTATGGAGGAAGGGATGACTACAGCGCCCCACACGACCGAAATCGGTACTTCACACGCGAAACTGCCTCTGGTAGAAACTCCATTCATTTGAATGGGAAGATGACTACTTGGGTCGCTCGCACCAGCAAGGAGCATCACTTTCCAGCATGGAGCTCTCCCTTCCAGCTTGGAGCTCTCCCTTCCAGCTTGGAGCTCTCCCTTCCAGCATGGAGCTCTGAAGCGTCTGATCCGACGCCCGGAAGGGAGCTCCGACTTCCTGCATGGACCTCTGGCATCAAGCATGGACCTCTGGCATCAAGCATGGAGCTCTCCCTTCCAGCATGGAGATCTCCCTTCCAGCATGGAGCTCTCCCTTCCAGCATGGAGCTCTGAAGCGTCTGATCCGACGCCCGGAAGGGAGCTCCGACTTCCCGCATGGACCTCTGGCATCAAGCATGGACCTCTGGCATCAAGCATGGAGCTCTCCCTTCCAGCATGGAGCGCTCCCTTCCAGCATGGAGCGCTCCCTTCCAGCATTGAGCTCTCCCTTCCAGCATGGAGCTCTGAAGCGTCTGATCCGATGCCCGGAAGGGAGCTCCGACAGCTCTCCCTTCCAGCATGGAGATCTCCCTTCCAGCATGGAGCTCTGAAGCGTCTGATCCGACGCCCGGAAGGGAGCTCCGACAGCTCTCCCTTCCAGCATGGAGCTCTCCCTTCCAGCATGGAGCTCTGAAGCGTCTGATCTGACGCCCGGAAGGGAGCTCCGACTTCCCGCATGGACCTCTGGCATCAAGCATGGACCTCTGGCATCAAGCATGGAGCTCTCCCTTCCAGCATGGAGATCTCCCTTCCAGCATGGAGCTCTGAAGCGTCTGATCCGACGCCCGGAAGGGAGCTCCGACAGCTCTCCCTTCCAGCATGGAGATCTCCCTTCCAGCATGGAGCTCTGAAGCGTCTGATCCGACGCCGGAAGGGAGCTCCGACAGCTCTCCCTTCCAGCATGGAGCTCTCCCTTCCAGCATGGAGCTCTGAAGCGTCTGATCTGACGCCCGGTAGGGAGCTCCGACTTCCCGCAATGTACCTCTGGCATCAAGCATGGACCTCTGGCATCAAGCATGGAGCTCTCCCTTCCAGCATGGAGCTCTCCCTTCCAGCATGGAGATCTCCCTTCCAGCATGGAGCTCTGAAGCGTCTGATCCGACGCCCGGAAGGGAGCTCCGACAGCTCTCCCTTCCAGCATGGAGATCTCCCTTCCAGCATGGAGCTCTGAAGCGTCTGATCCGACGCCCGGAAGGGAGCTCCGACAGCTCTCCCTTCCAGCATGGAGATCTCCCTTCCAGCATGGAGCTCTGAAGCGTCTGATCTGACGCCCGGTAGGGAGCTCCGACTTCCCGCAATGTACCTCTGGCATCAAGCATGGACCTCTGGCATCAAGCATGGACCTCTGGCATCAAGCATGGAGCTCTGAAGCGTCTGATCCGACGCCCGGAAGGGAGCTCCGACTTCCTGCATGGACCTCTGGCATCAAGCATGGACCTCTGGCATCAAGCATGGAGCTCTCCCTTCCAGCATGGAGCTCTCCCTTCCAGCATGGAGCTCTGAAGCGTCTGATCTGACGCCCGGAAGGGAGCTCCGACTTCCCGCATGGACCTCTGGCATCAAGCATGGACCTCTGGCATCAAGCATGGAGCTCTCCCTTCCAGCATGGAGATCTCCCTTCCAGCAGAAGGGAGCTCCGACTTCCCGCAATGTACCTCTGGCATCAAGCATGGAGCTCTCCCTTCCAGCATGGAGCTCTCCCTTCCAGCATGGAGCTCTCCCTTCCAGCATGGAGCTCTGAAGCGTCTGATCCGACGCCCGGAAGGGAGCTCCGACTTCCTGCATGGACCTCTGGCATCAAGCATGGACCTCTGGCATCAAGCATGGAGCTCTCCCTTCCAGCATGGAGCTCTCCCTTCCAGCATGGAGCTCTGAAGCGTCTTATCTGACGCCCGGAAGGGAGCTCCGACTTCCCGCATGGACTTCTGGCATCAAGCATGGAGCTCTCCCTTCCAGCATGGAGCTCTCCCTTCCAGCATGGAGCTCTGAAGCGTCTGATCTGACGCCCGGAAGGGAGCTCCGACTTCCCGCATGGACCTCTGGCATCAAGCATGGACCTCTGGCATCAAGCATGGAGCTCTCCCTTCCAGCATGGAGCTCTCCCTTCCAGCATGGAGCTCTGAAGCGTCTTATCTGACGCCCGGAAGGGAGCTCCGACTTCCCGCATGGACTTCTGGCATCAAGCATGGAGCTCTCCCTTCCAGCATGGAGCTCTCCCTTCCAGCATGGAGCTCTGAAGCGTCTGATCTGACGCCCGGAAGGGAGCTCCGACTTCCCGCATGGACCTCTGGCATCAAGCATGGACCTCTGGCATCAAGCATGGAGCTCTCCCTTCCAGCATGGAGATCTCCCTTCCAGCATGGAGCTCTGAAGCGTCTGATCCGACGCCCGGAAGGGAGCTCCGACAGCTCTCCCTTCCAGCATGGAGATCTCCCTTCCAGCATGGAGCTCTGAAGCGTCTGATCCGACGCCGGAAGGGAGCTCCGACAGCTCTCCCTTCCAGCATGGAGCTCTCCCTTCCAGCATGGAGCTCTGAAGCGTCTGATCTGACGCCCGGTAGGGAGCTCCGACTTCCCGCAATGTACCTCTGGCATCAAGCATGGACCTCTGGCATCAAGCATGGAGCTCTCCCTTCCAGCATGGAGCTCTCCCTTCCAGCATGGAGATCTCCCTTCCAGCATGGAGCTCTGAAGCGTCTGATCCGACGCCCGGAAGGGAGCTCCGACAGCTCTCCCTTCCAGCATGGAGATCTCCCTTCCAGCATGGAGCTCTGAAGCGTCTGATCTGACGCCCGGTAGGGAGCTCCGACTTCCCGCAATGTACCTCTGGCATCAAGCATG
>NW_026903200.1:0-8918 GCF_024500385.1 Phyllopteryx taeniolatus
TTGTATGGGGCAGTTGTGCTACCCCCTGTGAGGGAAGGATACAACAAGATAGGACAGGACTGGACAGGACAGGGATAGGAGTGGAAGCATGCAGGACAGGGGGTCATGGAACCGACTGTACAACTGAAGTGTGGTGGGAGTAGCTATGTAAATTAGAAACATCTATAGGACCAGAGTGTAAGTGAGGGGCTACCCAAGAAATTCTCATAGTTCTCAGTCACTTGTCGAAGATGCCTGAGGAATGGAGGAAAAGTGTGCTGGTGCCAATTTTTAAGAACAAAGGTGATGTACAGAGCTGTGGGAACTATAGAGGAATAAAGTTGATGAGCCACACAATGAAGTTATGGGAAAGAGTAGTGGAGGCTCGACTCAGGACAGAAGTGATAATTTGCGAGCAACAGTATGGTTTCATGACTAGAAAGAGTACCACATTATTTGCTTTGAGGATGTTGATGGAAAGGTAAAGAGCAGGTCAGAAGGAGCTACATTATGCCTTTGTAGATTCAACCGGAGGAGGAGCTGCCAGCTATGAGGCCTGTTAGTGTTTCAGCTAATGTACTTACAACACCTTAATTTGCAAAATGAAACTTCATGTATTCTGAGATTTAAGTCGACAAAAGGTTGAAAAGGTCTGTCGTCAGCTTATTCGCAAGGGATGAAAGCGTACTTGATTATTTTTGACACACTCAAAATGACCAAGCAGACAGCCACATTCCAACTGTGGATAGCATCATGAATTGCAACTACGAAAATTGACTTCAGGCCTCAGTTAGAATGGACCTCACAAGCAATGGTTTACTAAACCAGTGATCTAACCACTGAGCTACGAGGCTTTCTTGTGCTGGATAGACTTAGCGTATTCGTTAAGGAGCTAATTTAGCTGTCACTGCGGCATGGTTAGCACGTCTGCCTCACAGTTCTGAGCACGGGTTCAAATCTGGCCTCGCCTGTGTGAGTTTGTATGTTCTCCCCATGAGTCACGTGCTCCCGCAACGCTATCCACCATGCCGCCTTCGACACCACACACCTGCTCCAGCAACTAGAAAAATTCGCCGTCACCCAGGCCGACCTCAGAGGAATCCCCAGACGTTCAAAGCGTTTTGTAGGGGGCTTACTCATTGTTTAGCATAGGAACCTCCACGGTTAACGGCATCAGCTTAAACACGGTTAAGAAACAGATTGGGGCGCTCCGAACTGAAATTCCTAATATTCGACGCAGTATGGAGAGACAAACCGCTAACCTCCAATCGTTAGGCGAGACACTCGAGGGCACTATCCTTGTCCTCAACACTAGAGTGTCATCCTGAACCAAACTAGACAGCTGCTGTCGGTGGTCCAAACGGATTATGCTCAAACACAGATTGTTACCACATTGATTAATGACATGCTACGTCATGTCTCTTCATCCATAGACAATTTAGCAATGGGTAGAATCCCTCCATACTTGGTACCCCTGAGCTTAGTCAAAACCATCCTTTCTAAAGGTCTAGCAAGCCCCATAACCCCTGTCCAAGCCCACTTGGCTTTCTCTCTCGGGAGTTCCACTATCTTGTATGTCTTGTAATTAATGTTGGCATCTGGCAGCACGACACTTACGTCCGAGTCAGTACTCCCGCGGTAGTCGCCTATCATGATAGTAATCCTGATCTGCATCTGGCGCCAAATTTGCACATGTGCATCCTTGCAAAAAACATTCCTTACCTGTGTCCCAGTAAACTGTTCATCCGAGATGTAGCGGATGAGATTTGTAGGCTGAAGCCTATGAAGGATGGGTCGCGGTATAGAGCAGAAGCTACACCTCGCTACCAGGTTACTACGACTCATGCGGAAATTGTTGGGTCCAAATGGCTAGTCAACACGCCAGCCCTAAGCGCGACGCTGAGTTATGACCACCATGACAAGACTCGCCCTGCCAAATCAAACCAAACCAAAAATGCCGTTATGCATATTGAGGACGTTGCCCTCTACCACCTGCCAGCCGACAATTATGAGAACTTTTTCAGACAGTACAAATTGGAAGTTGATCCTGAGACGCTGAAACAGATTCAGTTTGAAGGAGATTGACATCACCCACATTGACAACACATTACGCGCTATTAGCACTGAGGACAGAACACCCGAGCTCCCGCTCATGCACTCCTGGTCCGCAGCAGATAACATCTTAATTGCCTTGGTCAGTCTCGGTTACTGCATGACTTTCGGGATCGCCTCCCTGCTCTATCGAAAGACTTAGAACTTGCAGGGTCTTCCGAACCAGTGCCCAAATGCGTGACCCAAAATTTTCCGTAGGAAAAGAATGACTGAACCCGAACCTATCCCCATACAGATAGGGTAGGAGGTCCTCCTTGACCTAAATTGCCCCCCGGACCTCTCTACCCCCTTTTGAATCTGGACTAGGATTCAGCTCTCCCCAAGATTAGAACCTCTACTTGGCAACTTCCCTCTCCTTGATTGATGTGTTGGGGTCTACACCCGACCACTGTGCCCCCTACGTGCCAAGTTGAAGCTAGCTACATTTTCTTTCTCTTCCTTTCTCCTCCGTAGCGGTGTGCTGAGTTTCTCCTTTTGTTTTTGTTTTGTTTGACTTTTACTGAGAACTCTCCACGTAGTTAATGTTTTCCCTTAGTTTTAGCTTTGCCCCTGGCCCGAATTACTGGTCCCACTGCCATCCCAATAGACACACATCGATCCACACACGTTATTCCTGACACCGACACCTATATATATATACATAGGCTGACCTTAAGTAAGAAGTTGCCATGAACAACTGTTATAGACATAAAGGGGGGAGGGGGGGATATGCACTAATGTTGTAGCTTGGTAACTGAATTGTTGTGTGTGTTCCTGCCAACCTGTGCCATCGTCCAACGAGACGTCGCCAAGATCCCCCATCGAGCCGGATCAAGCCAACGTAGCAGACACGCCATTAAAAGATGACACCCAGAACCCCAGTCGCACAATCGCTTCGTGACTCCAGCACATGCACTGAAAAAAAGAGTCCTTTGAATTGACTTCATTTGAACATGGACATCGGTTGCACATGATTAAAATGTGTTTAAATTGACATTTACCCCATCCATCCATTTTCTGAGCCGCTTCTCCTCACGAGGGTCGCGGGCGTGCTGAAGCCTATCCCAGCTATCATCGGGCAGGAGGCGGGGTATACCCTGAACTGGTTGCCAGCCAATCGCAGGGCACATACAAACAAGCATTCACACTCACATTTACCTCTCTTCTCCTAAAAAAAAAAAAAAAAAAAAAAGGACTTTTTTTTCAGCGGTGCGTGTTCACTCCTGTGTATTAAAATAATAAATTGAGTAATCAAAAAGGAGTTGAAGTTTTTGATATCCTCTTTGATATGCTGATGTGCTTCTATTTGAATTCAAAAGATTTATTCCAAATACCACACATACAACATTTCCGCATGAACCTTTATCTCACAGGGCTGAGTGGAGGTTACTGTATGAACACATTTGTTATAGTTCTAAAAATACATGGTATTAACCTTGTGGGGTGATCATAGCCAGCCACGTCCTCCCATCACCCCTGAAAGAGCAGCGTCACCCATCATCGCAGCGATTCTCTCCTCGAACGGGGTGAGGCCCTCCACGCCGGTTCTTCTGCCTTTTTTTGGCCACACTGGCGCTGGGCAGCTGTCCTCCGCTTCACATCCACCTTCATTTCTGACCACTTCTTTTTTAGTTCAGCGTGTGCGCGCTATTCTGTCTCCACAGCATTGACAGCCGCACAGGCGCTGTCCCATTCATTCCTCTTTTGCGTGTTGTTAACGACAGCGTGCCAAAGAGGATTTTCTTGCGTGCCTCCACTTCATTGAGCAACTTCACATTCAGAAAAATTATTTTTCTTCATTACCTTGCTCATTTTCCTTTTTTTATGATCATGCAGATATCGGCATCTCAGGTGCAGGGTTCATTTAAATGTGATTTGCATATTCAAATGTGGGCGTGGACAGGGAGGGGTCGGCGACTCCAACATGCATATGTAATAGTTCATGCCTCTTTTTAACAGATATGTGATTAGAGAAAGCAACAGTGTTGTCAAAATCTTCAAGAATTTCAAAGATCTGCCCGGCTCGGGGTCCCATGTGGTCTAACTGTGGGGAGAAAACTTGGCCAAAGTACAGCCGCCCCTATCCCTCCCCCAATCTCGCGGGCCACTCCAGATTTTAATGCACCACACCACTCAGGGAGCACTTATACACAGGGTAGGGCCAATGACTGTCAGTCAGGGATCTGGCAGTCATTTTAGTGCTCCTGAGGCCGGGCCCCTCGGGCTGCATGGCGGCTGGCCGTGGGGGCTCCCCTCTCATGCCCCGTAGCTGCTCTCTGGGTTCCCCACTTCCTTATCGTACCATTTGCAGAGGATGACAAATATATGCCTGTGAGGATTGTTATATTATCTGACTACATCGGTTGCTCCACCGTCTGTATTCAGATATTGTACATTGTTTGCAAAAAGCTAAATTGACTAATCTGAAAAAAGTGGTGTGGATGTTTCAAGATGCACAATAAGGAGGCACTTGAAGAAAAATGGACTGAATGGTCGAGTCGCCAGAAGAAAGCCATTACTACGCCAGTGCCACAAACAATCACGCTTACAAGATGTCAAACAGCAAAGCAAATGTATTTATATAGTGCCTTTCATACACAAGGTAACTCAATGTGCTTTACATGATTAAAAGCTTTTAAAAACAAAACAAAAACATCTTATAAACATTTAATACAAAGAGGTAAAAAAAAGTACAATTAAATTAGCGTAGAGTGCAAGAAGAAGAAGAATTGTCTTTTATTGTCATGAACATGCATGCATGTACATGAAAAGTGTTCTCTGCATTTAACCCATCACAGTGAACACATACACTTGTTAGTGGAACACACTGGAGCAGGGGGGCAGCTGAAGCACCCGGGGAGCATTTTGGGGTATCAGTGTCTTGCTCAAGGACACCAAAGCCGTGAGGCGTTGGCGGATGGTCCAGTCGGGGTCTTGAACGTAGGTCCCCCACGGTGGTAGGCGATGAGCTTCACCATTGGGCCACGGCCATATATCACTGAAAAGTGGAAATACTCACTGTATTGTGAAAATGTTCTCATAACGATACCATTACATTTATAAGTTCATGGATTTTCTCCTGGTTCAGGTCCAGGGAGAGATCCAGGAGATAGTGAAGACTGGACTCTGGGTTGGTGACTGCTTCATCTACACAACCTCTGTGAACAGACTCAACTACGTTGTCGGGGGAGAGATTGTCACGATTGCTCACTTGGACAGGTCAGATATTTATGATTGCATTCAAGTCACCTTAAAGTTATTTTCAAGTCAGCTCCAGTTGTATGTAAAGTAACAGCAGAACACAGAAATGAGCCATCATTTAAGATGTTCCCTCTCCGTGCAGAACCATGTATTGACTGGGTTACATCCCCAAAGATAACAGTTATACCTGGGAGACAAGGAGCTCAACATCGTCAGCTACTCCCTGCTGGTCTCAGTCCTTGAGGACCAGACTGCTGCCATGAGTAGGGACTTTGGAGTGGCCGACAAGGTGCTTCCCACAATATCTCAAGAGCAACGGACCAGAGTTGCCCACTTCCTGGAAAAACAGGTCTGAACTTAGTTCATTATTGGCCTGTCATTACACATTCTTTGATTCCTAGTTGTTCGACCGATTGATGGCTTCCTCTGTGCTTATTAGTTTTTTTTTGTCTTCTGAGTCTCCAGGGTTTGAAGCAGCAGGTGTTAGCACTGTTGACAGACCCTGAGCACAGGTTTGAGCTGGTCTTGCAGCTGGGAAAATTGAAGCTTGCCTACCAGTGGGCTGTAGAAGCAGAGGTAACACGAGTCCTTTTTTAAGAATCCAGTGGTACCTTGAGTTCAGTTCATTTAGTGACCATGTTCGTAAGTTCACATACTTGTATCTCAAATCATCTTTCAATATTACATCTCTTCAGTCATCTTTCCACAAATTAACGAAAATGCCATCAATACATCCATGTCTCTCTGAAAAAAACAAAAAAAATGTAATGTGGAAAAAAAATAAATTTGGACACATTTTTTTTGCTTCAATTTAATGGACATTGTGCCAGTTCTGGTGTTTGCACCACGGCCACCTGGGAGCAGTATAATTCAGACATACGGATATATTGTCCATGGTGCCAGTCAAAACTCAGAAAACTGCAGTAATATCAGTCATTCGTTGCATAGGATGAAGAATATATGCCTGCGAGTACAGGAAGTCCTCGAGATTTACGAACAAGTTCCTACGCTGGCGACGTAACACGAATTTCCGTGTAAGTCGGCTTTCACCGTTAAAGTCGAAATTTACGACGAAATACTTCTGTGATGGGTATTGTCCCACGTGATTGTGACAGCAAGCTCAGTGTGTGTGGGCGTGTGCGTCGATGTGTGAGTGAGACGGGACTGCGCAGGCGTCGTCCGGCGGGACTGTGAAGGAGCAAGGATGCGCGCAGGTAGCGATTAGCGGAGGACCCGTTGATGTTGAATGTGCAGAGGAGCTATGAAAGCAGCAAATCGGAGCTTCATGCCTTTATTGTTGCCACCACCCAGCTCAGCTGTGCAACGAGAGAAGGGCGTTAACACCTGCATCTCCCGACCACGGTCAGGTGACCGTAGCAGGAAAGGTTAATACTTCGTACAAAGAAACTAAAATACATTTCAATAAAAAAATAAGATGCTGTACTTACCATTACTGCTGAGAGTGTGAAAAAATGTACACATACTCCCGGCGCACAAACACAGACGAGCACTATGCACTAGCTAAGCAGAAACACTATGGTGCTGGGACAAAATGGCGGCCAAGGGACAGGTGTCATAAAGACGAAAAGTCGTAGGTCGAGTGCGTCGTAACTCGAGGACTTCCTGTATTATTATATTATCCGTCGATATCTGATGCTTCACCATGACATCACAACAATACTGTACATCATTCTGGGTGGCAACAAAGCGTTCTCCCATGGCACCACTTGTCAGCAAACCCTTCCATGCCATTTGACCGAGGCAGAGCGATTGAGAACAGGGTGAAACGTCTGGATGAATGAGTTTCTTCTCGCGAGGTGTCTCTGATGGGCTAGGTTATGGGCTGGGTTGATTCTTTGGTTATCTTTCATTGGAAAAGCAACGAACACGCAGTGGGAAGTTGTGGCGAGAGTTGTTCAATCAGGGTAAGGAATAGACGCACACTTCCAACAATAGTCAGAGCAGAAGTGGAAGCAGTTGGCAGAGCTGGCTATTATTGTGTGTGAGTTTGGCCTGGCCGAGGAATGCCTTCATTATGGAAAGGATTACGGCGGCTTACTCCTCCTTGGCACTGCGTCCGGTAACACCCCTATGGTGGGCAAGCTGGCCGATGGAGCAGAAAGTGAGGGGAAACTACAACATGGCCTTCATGACCTTCCTGCCGGGGAATTAAGTACCCCATGTGACAGAAGACTGAAGGGTCCGAAGTTTGCGGTGAAAGTCAATGGTGTAACTGTTGTTCTGTCATCATTTCTACACAGACTGGATCAATGTTTGGAGCTTCTGATCAGAACCAACTGCCTACCCAAAGCTGCTATCCTGGCTCACGCGTACCTGCTCAGCCAGGTGTCCCGTGTGGTCAAACTGTGACGAGAAAACTCAGATTAATAACATTTAACAAACAGTTAGTGCATCATAAATTAATGGTTCAATTAATTGTGCTGCTTCTTCTGGTGTGCCTCCCTTGGTCACTGAAAGACGGTATAATATAATGATGCACCGAATTTTCTGCCGCTAAACATTTTCGGACTCTGCATTTTTGGGTTTTGTGCCGAAAGACTGAAATGAAACGGCAGAAACAGGATGTGGTTATGACTCAAGCAAAAACTGTGGTCAGCATTTAAAAGGATGAAAAGGTGCCTCCACGTTGAGAAGTCCATCCACTTTCTATAGCACTTACTCATTAGGGTTCACAGATGAGCTGGAGATTATTATTATTATTGACATCAGGCGAGAGGCACGGTGCACACTGGACTGGTTGCCAGTCGATGGCAGGGCAACTGAGCAGGCAAGTCCTCCACAATGTGGTTGTAATTTAGAAAATGATGCAATATTGAGCAGCCATTGCTCAATTGCTATATTGCAGCCATTTTAAAAAATAATTTTGCATTTTTTTTCCTCAATGGACACACAGCACCCCATATTGACAGAAAAAAAACTTTATTGTTGAAATTTTTGCTGATTTATTAAAAAAGAAAAACTGAAATATCACACAGCCATAAGTATTCAGACCCTTTGCTGTGACATTCATGTATTTCACTGGTGCTGTCCATTTCTTCTGATCATCCTTAAGATGGTTCTACACCTCCATTGGAGTCCAGCTGTGTTTGATTACACTGATTGGACTTGATTAGGAAAGCCACACACCTGTCTACATAAGACCTTACAGCTCACAGAGCAAAGGAGAATCATGAGGTCAAAGGAACTGCCTGAAGAGCTCAGAGATAGAATTGTGGCAAGGCACAGATCTGGCCAAGGTTACAAAAACATTTCTGCTGCACTTAAGGTTCCTAAGTGCACAGTAGCCTCCATAATACTGAAATGGAAGACGTTTTGGATGATCAGAACCCTTCCTCGAGCTGGCGTCCGGCCAAACTGAGCAACTGGGGGAGAAAGAGCAAGAGGTGAGAGAGGTGCGAGAGGTAAAGAAGAACCCAAAGATCACTGTGGCTGAGCTCAGAGATGCAGTCGGGAGATGGAAGAAAATTCTAGAAAGACAACCATCACTGCACCCCTCCAGCAGTCTGGGATTTATGGCAGCGTGGCCCGACGGAAGCCTCTCCTCAGTGCAAGACACATGAAAGCCCACATGGAGTTTGCTAAAAAAAAACATGTGAAGGACTCAAAGATGGTGAGAAATAATTATA
>NW_026903201.1:0-8894 GCF_024500385.1 Phyllopteryx taeniolatus
TCTGAAAGGTGGATTGACAACGATCGAGGTGTGTGTCGAACGGTTTTTTTTTTCAGCATACTAGCTCTAATTAAGGGTTCAAAAGTTCTTGCCGAAATCACATTGGTCGTCTCGGTTTCTATTTTTAGTCAATACAGGCCTACGACTGGAGCGTAACGGAATTCTTCGACGATGTTGTGTTTCGGCCGGCCGACCTAAGAGCTTGGAATAGCCTCATCTGAAAGGTAGGAATTCACATCGATCGAGTGTGTAGGATCGTAGCCTTACTAGCTTCAAACTTAAGGGTCTAAAGTTCTGCCGAACGAAATCAGATTGGGTCGTCATGTTAGTAATTTAGTCAATAAAGGCCTACGACTTGAGTGAAACGGAATGTTCGAGCTCGTGTTTCGGCTCAGACCATCGACCTCGAGAGGCTTGGAAGAGACCTCTCTGAAAGGTGACATCTCACATACGGATCGAGTGTGTCGTAATGTCAGATACTAGCTCAACTTTTAGGGTTCAAAAGATTCTGCCGGATATGCATAGGTGTCACATTACAATTTAGTCAATAATGGCATATACTGGATCGAAAGGAATGCTTCGCGGTCGTCGCCTCGGCCGCACGAAGTCGAGAGGCTTGGAAGTGACCTAATCTGAAAGGTGGATTCACAACGATCGGAGTGTGTCAAACGTCCAGCCTACTAGCTCAATTTTAAAGGTGTTCTAAATGTTTCCTCCGAAATCACATAGGTCGTCATGTTAGAATTTTAGTCAATAAAGGCCTCTAGACTGGGAAGACGAAACGGTTTGCTTCGACGGTGGCCCCCTCGGCGCACGAGTCGAGAGGCTTGGCTGAGATCCTCATCTGAAAGGTTGATTTTACACACGATCGAGGTGTCGAACGTTCTGCCCACTAGCTCAAAACTTAAGAGTTCAAAAGTTCTCCCTGATATCACATAGGTCGTCTTGTTACAATTTAAGTCAATATAGGCATACTCTGGAGCTATACGAAATGCTTCTTGGTCGGTCGCCGCTCGGCCGCACGAAGTCCAGAGAGGGCTTGGATGAGACCTCATCTGAAGTGTATTCACAACGATCGATGTTGTCGATAAGTCAGCAGCCCACTAGCTCAAACTTAAGGGTTCATAAAGTTCTGCGAAATCAGATAGGTCGTCATTGTTAGTATTTAGTCTATAAAGGCCTACGACTTGTGCGAAATTGAATGCATTATGCTTCGTCGGTCAGCGCTCGGCCGCCTTTTATGTCCAAGAGGCCTTGGATGATTACCTCATCTGGAATGGTGGATTCACAACGATCGTTTGTGTCGAAACGTCAGCCCACTTGCTAAACTTAAGAGTTCAAAAGTTCTGCAGAAATTCAGATAGGTCGTCATGTTAGTATGTAGTCAATAAAGGCCTACGGATTGACCGGAAATGGAATGGAATGCTTCGACGCTCGTGTTTCGGCCCGCACGACCTCGGAGAAGCTTGGAAGATGGGTCCTCATCTGAAAGGTGATTCACTACGAGCGAGTGTGTCGAATGTCAGCTACAGCTCAAACTTAGGGGGTTCAAAAGTTTGCCGAAATCACAGTTCGTTTGTTACATTTTAGTCAATATAGGCCTACGACTGGGAGCGAAACGGAATGCTTCGACGGTGGCCCGCGCCGCTCGAAGTCCGAGGAGGCTTGGAAGAGACCTCATCTGAAGGTGGATTCACAACGTCGAGTGTGTCGAAGTCAGACACTAGCTCAAACTTAAGGTCAAAAAGTTCTCCCTGAAAATCACATAGGTCGTTCATGTTACACTTTAGTCAATATAGGCATACTTACTGGTGCTAGACGAAATGCTTGACGGCGCGCTCGGCCGCTGGGAAGTCCGAGAGGCTTGGAAGAGACCTCATCTGAATAGGTGTATTCAAAACGATCGTTTGAGTTGAATCGTCAGCCCACTAGCTCAAACTTATGGGGTCAAAAGTTAATGCCGAAATCAGATAGGTCGTCACGTTACAATTTAGTCTATAAGGCCTACGACTGGAGCGAAACGGAATGCTTAGACGATCGTGTTTCGGCGCACGACCCTCCAAGAGGCTTGGAAGGAGGACCTCATCTGAAGGTTGGATTAACAACGATCGAGTGTGTCGAACGTCAGACTAATAGCTCTCAAACTTAAGGGTTCAATTGTTCTGCGAAATTGCCACATAGGTCGTTCATGTTAGTATTTAGTCAATAAAGGGCCTTCGTGGGAGCGAACGGAATGTTCGAACGCTCGTGTTTCGGCCGCACGAACTCCGAGTGGCTTGGATGAGGACCTCATCTGTAAAGGTGGGATTCACAACGATCGAGTGTGTTGAGTCAGCCGACCTAGCTCATATGTTAAGGTTTCAAAAGTTCTGCCGTAATCACTTAGGTAGTCATCGTTTACAATTTAAGTCAATAAAGGCCTACTACTGGAGCGAACGGATGCTTCGACGGTTCGCGCTCGGCCCTGCTCGAAGTCGAAGAGGCTTGGATGGGACCTCATCTGAATGGTGGATTCAAAACGATTCGAGGAGTGTCGAACGTCAGCCTACGAGCTCAAATTTATGGGTTCAAAGTTCTGCCGAAAGCACATTAGGTCGTCATGTTAGAATTTAGTCAATTAAAGGCCTACGATGGAGGCCGTAAACGGAATGCTTCGTCGGTGGCCCCTCGGCCGCTCGAAGTCCGTGAGGCTTGGAAGAAGACCTCATTGAAAAGGTTGATTCTCATTCGAATCAGAGCTGTGTCGAATAAGTCAGAAACTAGCTCATTCTATGGGTTCAAAAGTTTCTGCCGAAATCAGTTAGGTGTAATGTTAGAAGATAGTCAAGAAAGGCTAAGACTTGAGCGAAATTGGAATGCTTCGACGGTCGCCGACTGGCCGCACGAAGTCTCCAAGAGGCTTGGATGAGACCTCATCTGAATGGTGGTTTCAAACGAAGCGATTGTGTCGAAACGTCAGCATACTAGCTCAAATTTAAGGGGGTTTCAAAATAGTTCTGCCGAATCACATAGGGTCGTCACGTTACAATTTAGTCAATAAAGGCCTTCGACTGGGAGCGAAAAAACGGAATGCTTCGACGTCGTTGTTTTCGGACGCTCGACCCTCACAAGAGGCTTGAAAGAGTCCTTATCTGAAAGGTTGGTTTCTCTTCGATCGAGTGTGTCTCGAACGTCAGCCTTCTAGCTCAACTTAAGGGTTCAAAATTCTGCCGAAATCAGATAGGTCGTCTTGTTAGAATAGATATTTTAGTCAATAAAGGCCTACGAATTGAGCGAAACGGCTGCTTCGACGCTGGTTCGGCCGCACGGACCTCCGAGCAGGCTGGAAGGACCTCCTCTGTAGGTGGATTCAATACGATCGAGTGTGTCGAATGTCAGCTACTAGCTTCAAACTTAAGGGTTCAAAGTTCGGCCGAAAAATAAGAATGCACAGTCGTACTTGTTATAATTTAGGTCAATATTGGCTACTTATGGGTGGGGGGAGCGTAACGAAAGGCTTTGTAAGGTCGCCGCTCGGCCACCACGAAGTCCGAGTGGGGCTTGGAAGAGACCTCATCGGAAAGGTGTATTCACACGATCGATTGTGTCGAAGTCTGCCACTAGCTAAAACTTTAGGTTCAAAAGTTCTGCCGAATCTGATAGTCGTCATGTTAGATTTAAGGCTTAAACAGGCCTAGTCTTGAGCCGAACGGAATGCTTCGACGCTCGTGTGTTTCGGCCGCACGATCTACGAGAGGCTTGGAAGTGACCTCATCTGAAAGGTGGTTTCACATCGATCGTGTGTGTTCGAATGTCACAGCATACTAGCTCATACGTAAGGGTTCTTAATGTTCTGCCGAATCGCAAAGGTCGTTCAATTTCAAATTTAGTCAATAAAGGACTACTACTGGATCGGAAACGAATTTGGGGCCCTTCGACGGTCGACGCTCGCCGGCACGAAGGTCCGAGAGGCTTGGAAGAGACCTCATCTTGAAAGGTTGGATTCTCTAAACGATCGAGTGTGTCGAACGGTCTGCCTACTAGCTCAAAGTTAAGGGTTCAAAGTTCTGCCGGAAAGCACTTAGGTCGTCATGTTGAATTTAGTCAATAAAAGGCCTTAGACTGGTGCCGAAACGAATGCTTCGACGGTGGCCACCCTCGGCCGCACGAAGTCCGAGAGGCTTGGAAAGAACCTCATCTGTAAGGATTGATTTACAACGATCGAGTGTGTCGAAAGTCAGCCACTAGCTCAAACTAAGAGTTCAAAGTTCTCCCGAAATAACATAGGTCGTCATGTTTACAATTTAGTCAATATAGGCATACTACTGGAGCTAAACGAAAAATGCTTTGAACGGTCGCCGCTCGGGCCGCACGAAGTCCGAGTTGGCTTGGAAGAGACCTCTTCTGAAAGGTGTTTCACAACGATAGAGTGTGTCGAACGCAGCCCACTAGCTCAAACTTAGGGTTCAAAATTTCTGCCGTAATCGATTTAGGTCGTCATGTTAGGAATTTTAGTCAATATACGCTACGACTGGAGCGAACGAATGCTTCGACGCGTTGCGCTCGGCCGCACGACTCCGACGAGGCTTGAAGAGACTCATCTGAAAAGGTGGATTCACAACGATACGCAGTGTGTCTAAACTGTCAGCCCACTTGCTCAAACTTACGGTTCACAAAGTCTCTCCGAACTCACTATAGGTCGTCTTGTTACAATGTTCGTCAATATAGCCTACTACTGGAGCGAAACGCAATGCTTCGATCGACTCGCCCGCTCGACCGCACGACCTACCGAGAGGCTTGGAAGCGACCTCATCTGAAAGATTCACACACGATCGACTGTGTAACGATCTGTCAGCCTCTCTGCTCAAACGTATGGTTCAAAGGTCTCTGCCGAAATCACATAGGGCTTCAGTCCACGTTACAATTTAGTCATTAAGGCCTACTACTGGAGCGAAACGGCATGCGTTCGACGCTCGTGGTTTCCGCCGCACGGACCTCCGAGTGGCATGGAAGAGATCCTCATCGGAAAGGTGGATCACAACGATCGAGTGTGTCGACTTGTCAGCACTACTAGGTCTCAAACTTAAGGTTACAAATGTCTGCTGCCGAAATCACATAGTCGTCTGTTTAGAATTTAGTCAATAACGGCCTACGACTGGAGGCGAAACGGAATGGCTTCGCGACGCTCGTGGTTCGGCGCACGACCTCCGAGAGGAGCTTGAAGAGACCTCATCATGAAAGGTGTGTCACAACGATCGAGTGCTCGTCGACGCTCAGACCGTGCTCAAACTGTTAAGGGTTTCAAAAGTCCTAGCCGAAAGCACATAGGTCGTCATGTAGCAATTTGTCAATTAAGGCCCTACGACTGCAGCGAAACTGAATGCTTCGACGGTCGCCGCGCGGCCGCACGCAGTCCGAGAGGCTTGAGAGACCTCATCTGACAGGGTTTGATTCACAACGATCGAGTGTGTCGCACGTCAGCCACTATGCTCAAACCCTTAGGGTTCAAAAGTTCTGCCGAAATCATCATAGGTCGTCACGTTACAATTTAGTCAATAAACGCTACTACTGGAGCGAAACGAATGCTTCGACGTCGTGTTTCGGCCGCACGACCTCGAGAGGCTTGGAAGATACCTCATCTGAAAGGTGGATTCACAACGATCGTGTGTGTCGAATCGTCATCCACTAACTCAACTTAAGGGTTTAAAAGTTCTGCCGAAATCACATGGTCGTCATGTTACAATTTAGTCAATATAGGCTACTACTGGAGCGAAACGAATGCTTGACGGTCGCCGCTCGGCCGCACGAAGTCCGAGAGGCATGGAAGAGACCTCATCTGAAGGTGTGATTCACAACGATCGAGTGTGTCGAACGTCAGCCCTACTAGCTCAAACTTAAGGGTTCAAAGTTCTGCCGAAATCAGCATAGGTCGTCATGTTTACAATATTAGTCAATAAAGGCCTACTACTGGAGCGAAACAGAATGCTTCGACGGTCGACGCTCGGCGCACGAAGTCCGAGAGCTTGGAAGAGACCTCATCTGAAAGGTGGATTCACAACGATCGATGTGTCGAACGTCAGCCTACTAGCTCAAACTTAAGGGTTCAAAAGTTCTGCCGAAATCACATAGGTCGTCATGTTAGAATTTAGTCAATAAAGGCCTACGACTGGAGCGAAACGGAATGCTTCGACGGTGGCCCCTCGGCCGCACGAAGTCCGAGAGGCTTGGAAGAGACCTCATCTGAAAGGTTGATTTACAACGATCGAGTGTGTCGAACGTCACCCACTAGCTCAAACTTAAGGGTTCAAAGTTCTCCCGAAATCACATAGGTCGTCATGTTACAATTTAGTCAATATAGGCATACTACTGGAGCGAAACGAATGCTTCGACGGTCGCCGCTCGGCCGCACGAAGTCCGAGAGGCTTGGAAGAGACCTCATCTGAAGGTGGTTTCACAACGATCGAGTGTGTCGAACGTCAGCCACTAGCTCAAACTTAAGGGTTCAAAAGTTCTGCCGAAATCAGCATAGGTCGTCATGTTACAATTTAGTCAATAAAGGCCTACGACTGGAGCGAAATTGAATGCTTCGACGGTCGCCGCTCGGCCGCCCGAGTCCAAGAGGCTTGGAAGAGACCTCATCTGAAAGGTGGATTCACAACGATCGATTGTGTCGAACGTCAGCCCACTAGCTCAAACTTAAGTTCAAAAGTTCTGCCGAAATCAGATAGGTCGTCATGTTAGATTTAGTCAATAAAGGCTACGACCTGACGAAACGGAATGCTTCGACGCTCGTGTTTCGGCCGCACGACCTCCGAGAGGCTTGGAAGAGACCTCTTCTGAAAGGTGGATTCACAACGATCGATTGTGTCGACGTCAGCATACTAGCTCAAACTTAAGGGTTCAAAAGTTCTGCCGAAATCACAGTTCGTCATGTTACAATTTAGTCAATATAGGCCTACGACGGAGCGAAACGGAATGCTTCGACGGTCGCCCCTCGGCCCGCACGAAGTCCGAGAGGCTTGGAAGAGACCTCATCTGAAAGGTGGATTCACAACGATCGAGTGTGTCGAACGTCAGCCCACTAGCTCAAACTTAAGGTTCAAAAGTTCTGCCCGAAATCACATAGGTCGTCATGTTACAATTTAGTCAATAAGGCATACTACTGGAGCTAAACGAAATGCTTGACGGTCGCCGCTTCGGCCGCATCGAAGTCCGAGAGGCTTGGAAGAGACCTCATCTGAAAGGTGTATTCACACGATCGATTGTGTCGAACGTCAGCCCACTAGCTCAAACTTAAGGGTTCAAAAGTTTCTGCCGAAATCAATAGGTCGTCACGTTACAATTTAGTCAATAAAGGCCTACGACTGAGCGAAACGGAATGCTTCGACGATCGTGTTTCGGCCGCACGACTCCAGAGGCTTGGAAGAGACCTCATCTGAAAGGTGGATTCACAACGATCGAGTGTGTCGAACGTCAGCCTACTAGCTCAAACTTAAGGGTTCAAAGTTCTGCCGAAATCACATAGGTCGTCATGTTAAATTTAGTCAATAAAGGCCTACGACTGGAGCGAAACGGAATGCTTCGACGCTCGCTGTCTCGGCCGCACGACTCCGAGAGGCTTGGAAGAGACCTCATCTGAAAGGTGGATTCACAACGATCGAGTGTGTCGAATGTCAGCCTACTAGCTCAAACTTAAGGGTTCAAAAGTTCTGCCGAAATCACATAGGTCGTCATGTTACAATTTAGTCAATAAAGGCTACGACTGGAGCGAATCGGAATGCTTCGACGGTGCCCCTCGGCCGCACGAAGTCCGAGAGGCTTGAGAGACATCATCTGAAAGGTGGATTCACAACGATCGAGTGTGTCGAACGTCAGCCCACTAGCTCAAACTTAAGGGTTCAAAGTTCTGCCGAAATCACATAGGTCGTCACGTTACAATTTAGTCAATAAAGGCCTACGACTGGAGCGAAACGGAATGCTTCGACGATCGCCGTTTCGGCCGCACGACCTCCGAGAGGCTTGGAAAGAGACCTCATCTGAAAGGTGGATTCACAACGATCGAGTGTGTCGAATGTCAGCCACTAGCTCAAACTTAGGGTTCAAAAGTTCTGCCGAAATCACATAGGTCGTCATGTTACAATTAGTCAATTAGCCTACTACTGGAGCGAAACGGAATGCTTTCGACGCTCGTGGTTCGGACCGCACGACCTCCGAGAGGCTTGGAAGAGACCTCATCTGAAAGTGGATTCACAACGATCGATGTGTGTCGAACGTCAGCCCACTAGCTCAAACTTAAGGGTTCAAAAGTTCTGCCGAATCAGATAGGTCGTCATGTTAGAATTTAGTCAATAAAGGCCTACTACTGAGCGAAACTGAATGCTTCGACGCTCGTAGTTCGGCCGCACGACCTCCGAGAGGCTTGGAAGAGACCTCATCTGAAAGGTGGATTCACAACGATCGAGTGTGTCGAACGTCAGCCTCATAGCTCAAACTAAGGGTTCAAAAGTTCTGGCCGAATCACATAGGTTCGTCATGTTACAATTTAGTCAATATAGGCCTACTACTGGAGCGAAACGGAATGCTTCGACGGCTCGTGTCTCGGCCCCGCACAACGTCCGAGAGGCTTGGAAGTGACCTCATCTGAAAGGTGGATTCACAACGATCGAGTGTGTCCGAACGTCAGCCCACTAGCTCAAACTTAGGGTTCAAAAGTTCTCGCCGAAATCACATAGGTCGTCATGTTACAATTTAGTC
Organism: Phyllopteryx taeniolatus; assembly: GCF_024500385.1. Taxonomy (NCBI): domain Eukaryota; kingdom Metazoa; phylum Chordata; class Actinopteri; order Syngnathiformes; family Syngnathidae; genus Phyllopteryx; species Phyllopteryx taeniolatus. The sequence goes on from NW_026903201.1 coordinate 8,734, forward strand.
AATATAGGCTTACTACTGGAGCGAAACGAATGCTCATGACGGTCGCCGCTCGGCCGCACGACGCTCCGAGAGGCTTGGAAGAGACCTCATCTGAAAGGTGGATTCACAACGATCGAGTGTGTCGAACGTCAGCCCACTAGCTCAAATTAAGGTTCAAAAGT
>NW_026903202.1:0-8709 GCF_024500385.1 Phyllopteryx taeniolatus
ATTTCTAGAGGAAGTAACCACTGAGCTACACCAGTGTAGAACAGCAATGGGAAAATTTTATTTTAATACAAAACTCTTGTTCCGTGACCCAAAATTGGGTTTGGACGTGAGACATTCTATCGCACACAAATGCACAGTGGTTACGTAATGGAAATCAGAATCAGAATCATCTTTATTTGCCAAGTATGTCCAAAAAAGGAAGGAAGGAAATTTGTCTCCAGTAATTGGAGCCGCTCTAGTACGACAACAGACAGTCAATTGACAGAGAATACTTTTGAGAGATAAAGACATGAAGAAAAACAGTCACTGAGCAAAAAAGGGTTGCTAGTTTTCTTGTAATGCCGGTACATTTTATTTTATTTTTTTAAATTGTGCAAAAAGATGCAGAGTCCTCGAGCACTTAGAGCAGTTTGAATGACTAATATTGTATATATAAAATAAAATTAAATTAAAAAAATGACAGAATGCACAACATGGGGCCTCATGCTTTCTCTCCCTACTTCGAATGACTTGGAAATTGGACCATGGTGGCACTTTAAAGCTTCACTTGTTCAAAACAGTGTGGCCAAATTTTGACCCTTTAGCCTTTTTCTTGATGTGATTTGTTCAAAACGTCAGTCAAAGTGTGCAGAAAAAGTCATCTTGGTCGCACAAGGTGAAATAATATGACCAGTCATTCAGTATTATATACAATTATTTCTAATACATAATCATTCAAATATGATACTTTAGATCAGTTTGTTTCTCATCACGGTTATTTCTAAAAAACCGTGATGAAAAAGAACTGAATGATTCAGCGAACGAAACTTTTGAACGAACTGATTCATTACACTCAAAAGAACTGCCGTGCCCATCGCAACTACAAATGTATATGAAATAACAGCAATAACGGCATTGGATTCTACATGTCGTTTACCGTCCATCCAAGGGTGACAAATGTGCAACAAATCACGATATATCCAATCGTTTTTTTTCTTCTTTAATTCTGTTTACTCTCGTAGTTGGTCAGGGGAGTCCACTAATTACACTGGAAATGCAAGTTTAAGAGCTGGATATCAAGTTTATTTAGTGCCAAACACAAAGATATATACAGTAACTCAATATAATAAACGATTCTTCTTTTATTCTTCATTCTTGAACACCTGTAGACAAACGCCATCTTGACGCGTAAACTCCTATGAAGAGAGAGGTTTTCTTAAGAAGAATGATGATATCAATGTGTGTAAAAATACATCCTGATCAGCTAACAAATCCAGATGACCAGCAATTAGAACATTAGAAGAACATTTGCTAGCTCTCAAACATCTACGATATATATATATATATATATATATACACACACAGTCTATGCACACAATGGATACAGCAACACTGCCATCTAGTGGATAGAGGGAGGGCCTTCCCACACGTGTTAATCTTTTCAATTTGAAACTACGTTAAATTTGTCAAGAATCAATGCGCGTGCCTGCTGATCCACAAACGCACCTTCAACAATTTACAAGCAGAATTGAATATTTACAAATGATAAATGCACACACAACATTAAAAAAACATCCCCCACGGGCCAGATAGTACCCCCTGACGGGCCGGTTCTGGTCCGTGGGCCTTATGTTTGACACACCTGTTCGAGGCTGTTTCGTCACCACTTACAAATATGGGATGCCGCACCCCCGTTGCCGCCTCCTGTCACACAAAGCGAGTGGAGTGTCAGTAATTTACTGACAACAGTGTTGCCAGTAAGTTACTGTAAAAGCCCTATGAAATGTCTTAGTGTAGTTATTGTATATTGTGCATTTCATACACAAGGTAACTCAATGATGACTCAATGTAACTTGATTGAAAACATTTTTCAAAAAAGAAAAAATACAAGACAGCTAAAAAGCATTTGAAAACAAAGAGAAAAAAATTACTAAAAAGATCGCTGAGAAAGTCTCAGCCCAATTGGGGAAAGTTCCATCTTACGACTTGTTTCTTTGAGGCAAAAGGGCACGTAATTATAAAAGGACTTATGAAATGGGGGCGAGTCATCCTTCAATGACTCCAAATGTTCCCATAAGCCTTCCAGCCAGATGACAGGTGACGTAAAACGACCTCTGGCAAGGCACACCTCTATATAAGTTCAAAACTGACTATCGGGGGGCTTGCTCTTTCAAAGGTTAGCTATTGAGGTCTCACTGCTTTATCTCTTTCCTATTTTGTGTGAGACGCAGGATGATTAGAGATGTAGCTTGAAAAACAAATTGAATATCTTATTGGGAATGGGTTTGAATAAAATAGAGGAGTTTAGCATTCACTACAGAGCTTGAGCCCTCCATCTCTCTCTTCCGTGTCCCTGCCTATTCTCGATTCATTATTCAGATTTAAGTCTGATCAATCGAATACTCTTGTTTCCATTTGAATTGAATTTTCTTTTTATTAGATTTTCACATTTTGGACTGTTATCATTGATCATCTTTTGAAAGTTTGAATGTAATCAAATGTCATCCTTGATTCGATGTCTCACACAGTTCCTTTTTGTGAGTTTGATTTATTTTATTATTTGTTCATTTTTGGGAATTTTACTATTTTTGTTTTTATTGATTAAGCCTTGCCCTTGCTAAATTCTGTCCATTAAATTACCTTTTTCAAAGCATCGAAAAATGTCCCTTCCTTTCCTTTTAAGAATAATTAGTGCAGTGTTCTCAATGTTAACAGGCCTAATAACATATCAATGCAGTCATTAATGATTGCAACTCTATTTTTGAAAGGTTATTACGGCTATAATTTTTAAATACAATAACAGGTCCTGGCTGTCATATCAAGACTGTCTAATCAAACCTTAATCAATTACAAGTGCTTTAGATGATATGAGAGAGAGCAGCCTTAAGGAAGTGTGGTTAGAGTTTTATTTAACATCTGTAAAGTTACTCTGTTCAAGTAAAGCCTAACTTAGGAGGGGCCGGTGTTTCAAAATTGGCCTTGAGAACCTAGGAGAGTCCCTCTCAACACCGGCTTAAGCAAGCTCCCGTCGCCGGTTACGGTTCACTGTGTAATACGCAGGAACAACGGGGAGCTTTAAGCCTTTAAACGGAGAGCCGGTCAGGACTCCCTTAGTTTGAAGGATCAGGGGCGCCTGGGGTCAGCGAGGTCTGACTCAATACACACTCACACACACACACACACACACACACACACACACACACACACACACACACACACTGCAAAAGTGTGGAAAAGCCCAACCAAAGATTTGGGATTCAAACCATTGCCTGTAACTGGTGTAAAGGGGAGAGTTCTAGCCTAGAAAACCCCAGAATTCGCTTCGAAAACAGCCTGTGTGAAGTTATGACTGAACAGGAAAAAGGTGTACAGCAGGCGGTGGGAAGCATTTTTAAGCGATCTTCTTCTTTTCCTTTCGGCTTGTCCCGTTAGGGGTCGCCACAGCGCGTCATCCTTTTCCATGAAAGCCTATCTCCTGCATCCTCCTCTCGAACACCAACTGCCATCATGTCTTCCCTCACGACATCCATCAACCTTCTCTTTGGTCTTCCTCTAGCTCTCTTGCCTGGCAGCTCCATCCTCATCATCCTTCTACCAATATACTCACTATTTCTCCTCTGGACGTGTCCAAACCATTGAAGTCTGCTCTCTCTAACTTTGTCTCCAAAACATCGAACCTTGGCTGTCCCTCTGATGAGCTCATTTCTAATTTTATCCAACCTGGTCACTCCAAGAGCGAACCTCAAAATCTTCATTTCCGCCATCTCCAGCTCTGCTTCCTGTTGTCTCTTCAGGGCCACTGTCTCTAATCCATACATCATGGCTGGCCTCACCACCATCTTTCTAACTGTTCCTCCAGCTGCTCCCTGCTTTCACTGCAGATCACAATGTCATCTGCAAACATCATGGTCCACGGGGATTCCAGTCTAACCTCATCTGTCAGCCTATCCATCACCACTGCAAAAAGGAAGGGGATCAGGGCTGATCCCTGATGCAGTCCCACGTCCACCTTAAATTCTTCTGTCACACCTACAGCACACCTCACCGCTGTTCTGCTGCCCTCGTACATGTCCTGTATTATTCTAACATACTTCTCTGCCACTCCAGACTTCCGCATGCAGTACCACAGTACCTCTCTGGGTACTCTGTCATAGGCTTTCTCTAGATCTACAAAGAAACAATGTAGCTCCTTCTGACCTTCTCTGTACTTTTCCATCAACATCCTCAAGGCAAATAATGCATCTGTGGTACTCTTTCTAGGCATGAAACCATACTGTTGCTCGCAAATACTCACTTCTGTCCTGAGTCTAGCCTCCACTACTCTTTCCCATAACTTCATTGTGTGGCTCATCAACTTTATTCCTCTATAGTTGCCACAGCTCTGCACATCACCTTTGTTCTTAAAAATGGGCACCAGTACACTTTTCCTCCATTCCTCAGGCATCTTCTCACGCACTAGAATTCTATTGAACAAGCTGGTCAAAAACTCCACAGCCACCTCTCCTAGATGCTTCCATACCTCCACAGGAATGTCATCCGGACCAACTGCCTTTCCATTTATCATTCTCTTTAATGCCTTTCTAACTTCCCCCTTACTAATCATTGCCACTTCCTGGTCCACCACACTTGCCTCTTCTACTCTCCCTTCTCTATCATTTTCCTCATTCATCAACTCCTCGAAGTATTCTTTCCATCTAGCTAGCACACTGCTGGCACCAGTCAACATATTTCCATCTCTATCCTTAATCACCCTAACCTGCTGCACATCCTTCCCATCTCTATCCCTCTGTCTGGCCAGCCTGTATAGATCCTTTTCTCCTTCTTTAGTGTCCAACCTGCCATACATGTCATCATATGCCTCTTGTTTTGCCTTTGCCTCCTCTACCTTTGCCCTGTGTCACATCTCAATGTATTCCTTTCGCCTCTCCTCGGTCCTCTCAGTGTCCCACTTCTTCTTAGCTAACCTTTTTCCTTGTATCATTTCCTGTACTGTGAGGTTCCACCACCAAGTCTCCTTCTCTCCTTTCCTGCCAGAAGATACACCAAGTACTCTCCTGCCTGCTTCGCTGATCACCTTGGCTGCAGTGGTCCAGTCTCCTGGAAGCTCCTCCCGTCCACCGAGAGCCTGTATCACCTCTTCCCGAAAAGCTGCACAACACTCGTCCTGTCTCAGCTTCCACCACATGGTTCTCTTCTCTGCCTTTGTCTTCCTAATTTTCCTCCCCACCACCAGAGTCATCTTACACACCACCATCCTATGCTGTCTAGCCACACTCTCCCCTACCACTACCTTACAGTTGGTAACCTCCTTCAGATTACATCGTCTGCACAAGATGTAATCCACCTGTGTGCTTCTACCTCCGCTCTTGTAGGTCACCCTATGTTCGTGCCTCTTCTGGAAAAAAGTGTTCACTACAGCCATTTGCATCCTTGTTGCAAAGTCTACCACCATCTGTCCCTCCAAGTTCCTTTCCTGGATGCCGTACTTACCCATTACTTCTTCATCACCCCTATTACCTTCACCAACATGTCCATTACAATCTGCACCAATTATGACTCTCTCTCTGTCTGGGATGCTCAGAACTACATCATATAGCTCCTTCCAGAATTTCTCTTTCACCTCTAGGTCACATCCTACCTGTGGGGCATAGCCACTAATCACATTACACATAACACCCTCAATTTCAAATTTCAGCCTCATCACTCGATCTGATACTCTTTTCACCTCCAAGACATTCTTAGCCAACTCTTCTTTTAAAATAACCCCGACTCCATTTCTCTTCCCATCTACACCATGGTAAAATAATTTAAACCCTCCCCCTAAACTTCTAGCCTTACTGCCTTTCCACCTGGTCTCCTGGACACACAATATATCAACCTTTCTCCTAATCATCATGTCAACCAACTCCCGAGATTTTCCTGTCATAGTCCCAACATTCAAAGTCCCCACATTCAGTTCTAGGCTCTGTGTTTTCCTCTTCTCTTTCTGCCGAAGAACCCGCTTTCCACCTCTTCTTCTTCTTCTTCTTTGACTTCGACTTCGACCCACAGTAGCTGAATTTCCAACAGCACCCTGCAGGTTGACGGCGCCGGTGGCGGACGTTGTTAACCCGGGCCACGACCGATCCGGTATGGAATTCTTTGGATGAACGCTCATATTTGTTTGGCAAGGTTTTAAGCCGGATGCCCTTCCTGACGCAACCCTCTGCATTTATCCGGGCTTGGGACCGGCCTACAGTTTGCACTGACTTGTGCCCCCCATAGGGCTGCATTTAACCAGTACATGCCTGTATCACCTCTTCCCGAAAAGCTGCACAACACTCGTCCTGTCTCAGCTTCCACCACATGGTTCTCTTCTCAGCCTTTGTCTTCCTAATTTTCCTCCCCACCACCAGAGTCATCTTACACACCACCATCCTATGCTGTCTAGCCACACTCTCCCCTACCACTACCTTACAGTTGGTAACCTCCTTCAGATTACATCGTCTGCACAAGATGTAATCCACCTGTGTGCTTCTACCTCCGCTCTTGTAGGTCACCCTATGTTCGTGCCTCTTCTGGAAAAAAGTGTTCACTACAGCCATTTGCATCCTTGTTGCAAAGTCTACCACCATCTGTCCCTCCAAGCTCCTTTCCTGGATGCCGTACTTACCCATTACTTCTTCATCACCCCTATTACCTTCACCAACATGTCCATTACAATCTGCACCAATTATGACTCTCTCTCTGTCTGGGATGCTCAGAACTACATCATATAGCTCCTTCCAGAATTTCTCTTTCACCTCTAGGTCACATCCTACCTGTGGGGCATAGCCACTAATCACATTACACATAACACCCTCAATTTCAAATTTCAGCCTCATCACTCGATCTGATACTCTTTTCACCTCCAAGACATTCTTAGCCAACTCTTCTTTTAAAATAACCCCGACTCCATTTCTCTTCCCATCTACACCATGGTAAAATACTTTAAACCCTCCCCCTAAACTTCTAGCCTTACTGCCTTTCCACCTGGTCTCCTGGACACACAATATATCAACCTTTCTCCTAATCATCATGTCAACCAACTCCCGAGATTTTTCATAGTCCAAACATTCAAAGTCCCCACATTCAGTTCTAGGCTCTGTGTTTTCCTCTTCTCTTTCTGCCGAAGAACCCGCTTTCCACCTGTTCTTTGACTTCGACCCACAGTAGCTGAATTTCCAACGGCGCCCAGCAGGTTGACGGCGCCGGTGGCGGAAGTTGTTAACCCGGGCCACGACCGATCCGGTATGGAATTCTTTGGATGAACGCTCATATTTGTTTGGCAAGGTTTTAAGCCGGATGCCCTTCCTGACGCAACCCTCTGCATTTATCCGGGCTTGGGACCGGCCTACAGTTTGCACTGACTTGTGCCTCCCATAGGGCTGCATTTTTAAGCGATAAAAACTGCAAATGTGTGTAAAAGCCCAACCAAAGTTTTGGGATTCAAACCACTGCCTGTAACTACTGTAAAGGGGAGAGTTCTAGCCTAGAAAGCCCCAGAATTGACTTGGAAAGCAGCCTGTGTGAAGTTATGACTGAAAAGGAAAAACATGTAAAGCAGGCGCTGGGAAGCATTTTTAAGCGATAAAAACTGCAAATGTGTGGAAAAGCCCAAACAAAGTTTTGGGATACAAATCATTTCCTGTAAACGGTGTAAAGGGGAGAGTTCTAGCCTAGAAAGCCACAGAATTGGCTTGGAAAGCTGCCTGTGTTAAGTTATGACTGAACAGGAAAAACATGTACAGTAGGCGCTGGGAAGCATTTTTAAGCGATAAAAACTGCAAATGTGTATAAAAGTCGAACCAAAGCTTTGGGATTCAAACCACTGCCTGTATCGAGTGTAAAGGGGAGCGTTCTACCCTAAAATGCATAAGAATTTACTTGGAAAGCAGCCTGTGTGAAGTTATGAGTGAAAATAAAAAAAAGTGTACAGCAGGTGCTGTGAAGCATTTTTAAGCGATAAAAACTGCAAATGTGTGTAAAAGTCGAACCAAAGCTTTGGGATTCAAACCACTGCCTGTAACTAGTGTAAAGGGAAGAGTTCTATCCTAGAAGGCATGAGAATTTACTTGGAAAGCAGCCTGTGTGAAGTTATGAGTCCGCTGAACTGTCCGCTTTGTCTCAAATGACAAAGCAAAAGTGGACAGTTGTCCAAATGGACTCATTTATTGGCAAGAAGTAACAATGCGTTGGAGCCAGATTTTCACAAGTGGTGCGATTATGTGCCTGTCTAAACAAAGAAGCGCTATCTACTTTATACTGAGTATGGGGTGGTGTGGAATGTGCCAGAAAGTTCCACTCCTTATGAGGCAAACAGCAGATGTTACAACAAGCGTATATTGGTCAAATAAAAATGTTATTAATTTAGGAGAAAAGAATAAGCCGGAAGCAACGCTTGTGTGATTTCTGGTTTACCGTAATTTTAAGTTTCATTGTTAAAATCAAGCCAATGTCTCGAAAAGGGCACCACGTCACTTTTTATGTATAAAATTTAGGAAATATTATGAGAAACCTTTTTATCAGTCTCGTAATCTCAAGGTTGCCACACTTTATGAAATGTTGAGTTCTAGATGACAGAGGCGTACTTAAACCCAGAACACACAAAATACAACCAAGAGTGGAATTTTATAGTATAGTATCGTATGTTTTATGACATCTACAAAGGATATAGAGGGAAACACACAAAGAGGCGAACTATCCATCGCA
>NW_026903203.1:0-8679 GCF_024500385.1 Phyllopteryx taeniolatus
TGATGTGAGCTAGCAAACAAGTAATTGTACAGGGTGGAAGGTGCGCCGGATGGGATTAAATGCAGAGCAAGACTAATGCCAATGAAATAGTCAAGTGACATAACTACAGTATTGAATTTGTTTGAAAGAAGAATCGGGTTGGGACATGCAGTAGTTTACTCAAGTTTTTTTGTCATCGCAGGCTGGAGGAGACCTTTGGGACAGGAAGCACCAAGGAGAAGCAGAGTGGGGGAAGAAGTACCAAGGTCTCAAAAAAGACTTGCTTCAGAGCAAAGGTGTGCTTGTTTTGTGGAGTCGAGGAAGAGTGCTGAAAAAAGGAAAGGCTGGCCAAAGGTAACCATATAAGTGGCGCTATAATTTTTTTCTTGCAGGGCTCAGACGTCGCCGGATAGGATGAGGAAAAGGAACAATTCTACACAAGTTGTTTGTTTATAATCTATCTGCAGGGTGGATGTAAAGAGTAAACGGGAGGGGGCAGAGTACAGAGCTTTGGCAGCGATGGAAGGGAGTTTGGCGTTGGCGAGGGCAGGCAGAGCTGATGGATATGTCTGTGCGGTTAAGTGGTCTCTTGGGATGGAGGTTTTGAGACAGTCTGTAGCGTACAGGGTTTGAGGTAGGAGTCCATATTGAGCAATAAACACAAATGTACTAACCTGGGGTATTATTTTTTTTGTATGCTGGCCAGCTCCTTTGTGTAGTTTTGTTAAATTGCAGTTTGCCTTGTTTGACTGTCGCTACGGAAGGGTAGTTTGGTGGCAGGTCCGGTTGTAATGAGGGCAGGCATGGAAAGTGTCGGTTGAGCTGATGGTTTGGTTCAGTGGTGTTTGCGAAGGAAGGAAGGTTGAGATGGTCCGCCTCGGTCCAGAGTCGCTTTGTTTTGAGTTGCGAACAGTGCAGCCCTTCGAATGAGGAATTCATATCGATCAACACGATGCTTCAGGATGACTACGTCACAACAGGTAAGCAGTTACAAGATAAACCTGTTGTTCCTTGAAGTGAGTGTACAATTGTGTATTAACATAAATGAAAACACAAGCAAATTTTTTAACATTTATTTTTTGCAGCAATCCAGAACAAAGATGGAAATGCTGTGCAGCTTCAAGAGCAAAGCACCAACTTTACGGGGAGAGTATATCTTAGTTACTCTTAGTGTCCACTTGCTCACTAACTCACTGGGTGTGCACGGACCAACTGAATTGATATATTTTTTGTGTTATGAGATGTGCATCATGTCCAGGCAACAATGCTGAAACATAGTAATGAATAAAATGTACTTTTGAAAAATGTTTTTGTGTTTGTATTTTGGAGGGAATGGTGAAAGTTGTTGTAAACGTGGTTTGACGAATAGAATTCAAATGGTAATGTTAGGAAGTGGGACTATATGTGCAAACATCCGCAATGTAGAGTAAGATTTAAATGTAGTGCAAGGCATTTTCAAGAATCCGGTTGGGACATGCAGTAGGCTACTATTGTTTTTGTCATCACAGGCTGGAGGAGACCTTTGGGACAGGAAGCACCAAGGAGAAGTACTACCAAGGTCCCAAAAAAGACTTGGTTCAGAGGAATGGTGTGCTTGTTTTGTGGAGTGGAGGAAGAGTGCTGAAAAAAGGAAAGGCTGGCCAAAGGTAATATAAGTGGCACATTTGTATTTTTTGTCATTGTTGTACATTTTAGTTGGCTGGTGTTGATTTGTTTTTGTTGCAGGGCAGCAGTCAAGTGGGATGAGTTGAGAGGCACAAAGAACCACTGGGAATGACTGGCAGCTTCAACATCTTGAGGAAAATGTACAGTAAGTCATAAGTAAATGCACACAATGATGTGAGCTAGCAAGCAAGTCATTGTACAGGGTGGAAAGTGCGCCGCATGGGATTAAATGCAGAGCAAGACTAATGCCAATGAAATAGTCAAGTGACATAACTACAGTATTGAATTTGTTTGAAAGAAGAATCGGGTTGGGACATGCAGTAGGCTACTATAGTTTTTGTCATCACAGGCTGGAGGAGACACTTGGGACAGGAAGCACCAAGGTCCCAAGAAAGACTTGCTTCAGAGGAATGGTGTGCTTGTTTTGTGGAGTGGAAGAGTTGTTCTGAAAAAGGGAAAGGCTGGCCAAAGGTAATATAAGTGGCACTATTTAATTTTTTTGTCATTGTTGTACATTTTTGTTGCAGGGCAGCAGTGAAGTGGGGTGAGTTGACGGGCAGCTTCAACATCTTGAGCAAAATGGACAGTAAGTAATACGCGTAAACACACAATGTGAGCAAACAAGTAATTGTACAGGGTGGAAAGTGCGCTGCATGGGATTAAATGTAGAGCAAGACTAATGCCAATGAAATATTCAAGTGACATAACTATACTATTGAATTAGTTTTAAAGAAGAATCAGGTTGGGACATGCAGTAGGCTACTATTGTTTTTACCTTTGGGACAGGAAGCACCAAAAAAGACTTGCTTCGTGGAGTGGAGGAAGAGTGCTGAAAAAAGGAAAGGCTGGCCAAAGGTAACCATGTAAGTGGCACAATTAATTTCTTTATTTTCTTGCAGGGCTCAGACGTCGCCGGATGGGATGAGGAAAAGGAACAATTGTACACAAGAATAAAGCGGCACGCAGATAAGTTGTTTTTTCATAATCTATCTGCAGGGTGGATGTAAACGGGAGGGGGCAGAGGACATGTCTGTGCGGTTAAGTGGTCTCTTGCGAAGGAGGTTTTGAGACACTTTGCAGCTGTTCAAGGTAGTTGTTTGAGCGGTCTGGAAAGCGTTAGCCGAGCTGATGTTGGGACACGTCGGTGTGGTTGGAAATGGGTGCCTAGCGGTTTGGCTCGCGTGGATCTACAGGAGGTCTTTGTTCTGAATGCCCCTCCCAGGTGATGACCAGTAAACGGCACGCAACTACAAGATGAACAGCTTCTTGTCCTTTGAGGTCAGTGTGCAATTAGCGTAAAGATGAATGACAACATGTTGAGTCTTTGTTTTTAATTTTGCAGAATTCCAGATGGGTGAAAAGGTTGCACTGCTTAAAGAGCCACGTGCTTGCCTATCCAGGGAGTATATTTGTTCTGTGATTTATTGTCAAAGTATATATATTTTTTGAATGACCTCTGCATTGTGGCGCCAATGATGAAACATGTCTCTAAATAAAGTGTTTTTAAAATAGTGGTTTTGATGTTGTGTGGTTTGTAATATTGTGTCGTAACAATTGCATGACCACCGATCGCAAATGTAACATTGTACAGGTATGGTCAAGTATTTTTGAACAGTTAACCATTTTGAACATGTTTTAGAGTGGACATCTTTTAACATTTCCCACAAGTCTTAAGTCGAATTTATTTTCATGAGTTTAGCTATTAATCTGAAATAATTTAGATATGACAAGTGTATCAAACTGTCCTGCAAAATGTATTTAAGAATTACCTAGTATATTGTAATTGAATTTAGTGTCCTGGTTGTAATAATTGTATAGTAACAGAGGCCAGCTTTACACTTCAGGTTTAATGTTCCTCTGTGACATGAATTGAAGTATTGGTTAATCTGCACAGAGTAAGGTTAGTGAACTTGTGAAATGTCCTGTCGTATGTTTTAGCAAGTCATACAGTGGCTCTGTGTGTATTTGTTGATAATAGCTTGAAGTTGTAGTACATTGGTTTCTTGTCTTTGAAAGCTGTCACAGCAAAAGTAAATTTTGCTCCCCTCAGCTGAGACAATGCCTCCTCCATAAAACACGTAGACCGGTTAGGCTAACTCCCACGCACAAAAACCACAGCACTTTTCCTGAATCTGAGATTGGACTTCCTGATGGAGCCTCTTCTCTGGACCCCCCACCCCCCGGAGTCCCTCACCCCAGTCTTACAATCCAGAGGCACTGTCCCTGATGGAGAGAGCATCACCCAGAGCCTTTAGGAACTCTGGGCAAATGTCACCCACCGAGGAGCTTTTTAACTAACAACCCCAGAGACGGGAGAGCCCAGACTTTGCTTCCTCACGGGAAGGTGCGTCTGTGGAATCGAGGAGGCCTTTGAAGTATTCTCCCCACAGACTCGAGGTTAGTGGTGCCCACGCCGGACTAAAATGTCCTGGAAGTGTTTTTCCGTGGGCTCACCGAAGTGGCATTCCCCTTGGCCAGCCGGTACCCATCAGCCCCATGCCGACCACCTTAGCAACGGAGGTGCTTGTCTCAGTCCACAGCAGCTCTTTGAGTTGTGTATGGTGTGGAAGGTTTTTTTCTTGTTTAGGAAATTAGAAGAGAGAGTGTGATATTTTTTTGAATTCTGTGGGACTATTTTGTTTTTGTAGATAGTCAGTCAGCTATATTGTCTGATACCTTCTCACCATTATGTGAGCGTGGCCTGCTGATTAGCAAGAAGACCAGCAGTGAAGTTTCCTCCCTTTTTCACTGGGGACTATCACGGACCGCTGCAGAGGATGTGGATCCCGGAAACCAAAATCCACCGTCGGGAAATGAAACCGCTCAGCAGAAATGTGCTAACAGACAGGCAGCCGCCCCTGGAATTTAGTAAGGCGAAACCCAAAGATATTGGACGACGCGACACCGGCAGATGACTGAGGAATCCGGCAGAAAACCCAAGCCGTACAAATTGGCGTCTTTCGCCGAGGACGGAGCGATTGGCAAGTGCAGACAGGATGACGACGACCTGAATTAGGACTGCATCATCTGCCGAGGAGTTAGTCGCTAAAACGATCAACGTGAAACAGATTGTGGCACTGAAGATGGCCTGTTCCTTCAATGATTTGGAGAGCTCTGTCTGTGCAGCCGGACAAGCGGAATACGAGCCCCTCAACGAAGGTCAGACTTGACCAACGTGTCGAATGACCTTCATCTAGTGTTGCAAGGAAACAGTCATCAACACGATCAGCTCATTGAACGCTTTGGAAAAGTTCCCGAACCTGGCGTCAGAGCTGGAGATGAAAGGGAAGGCCCCTTTTGCTCGAGCCATCCTTTTCGGGAAGATGCCGATTCACTCGCTTCCAAAATTGCGACACCGTTTCACCCGACAAGCAGACATGGAGCTGAAGTAGCCCGACGTGAGGAAACGCGCGTCAGCCTTTTCCTACATGCAGATCATTAAGTCCAAGTACCTGTCCGCCCTAACCGATGAACATTAGGAACTGTGCTTGAGGCTGGCTGTCAGCAGTGACTGCTGCTCCCCCTCTTTCTTAAAAAAAAGGTAGGTTGTCTGCTTGAAAAGTAGATGTTGGGGCAACAATGTCTGGGCTGAGTGTGGATATTGAAAGTATTTAATGCTTTTCATTTGTCAATCATTTTTGCAACATGCACTGTTTTAATTGTAATCGTTTAAACCACTGTGTATGTAATGCGTTATATAAATTAGCTTTGAATGAGCAATTCATTGTATGGATGAAATAGTCAACTGGCACGCAGTTCCAAGATGCACAGAATGTTCTCGCTTGAGGCAAGTAATGTGCATGATCCATGACAACACATTTGAAGGTGTCTTTATTTTTGTGAATTGTTTTGTATTTGGCAGCATCCCAGAATGGAAGTGGAAAACTATCCAAGGGGAGTATCTCTTGGTTCCTGTCCCCTTCCTCGCCGATTGGTGTGCAGTCAGCCAAGGCTGATAAACAAACATGTTTATATATCAGTGAAATGTAAGTTATTTCAAGTGGTTTTATGACAAGTAATTTCAGTGTTGGATTTATCTTACCCAACATTATAAAAAATAGACAAAAGGAATGAAGACGCTGGTTTGTTTTTCTCATGAGGAGGGCATATGGGAGATTGTTCAGATCACAGCCTCTCAACACGCTCTAAACAATCCCCCCCTCGCTCCTGCTTTTATTTGAAATAGGAGGGATTTACAAATCATAATGTTCTAAGCAATAAGACACAACACATATTGAACCAACACCTGTCACGACCCGATCACATCCTTGGTCCAGGCGCCCTTCCATCGGATGATGCTGAGTCTTCTTTTTGAAGGCAAGACATCTAAAATTGTCCATTCTACTAATGCAAGCTAAGCAAATAAATGATAACTTCTACAATTTATCTAACTGTAAGGTGCTTTGTCATGGGAGCAAGTAAATGTTTGTAACTGGCAATGTGCTTGTTGCAGGCTTTTGATGATTTGTGTAGTTTTAGAAATTGTAATGTGATGGCTTTGAGAATAAATGATTGGTGTTGTAAGCATTCATGTGTAGTACTTTTTTTCCTACCCCTCAATGCAGTTTGTCCCAAAAATAAAAATGTCCAAAACATCAGGTCATGAATTTTGCAGTTTTATAGTCAATCCTATGGAGGTGGCTTTGTTGCAGGGCAAAGGGACAATTCTGCAGCATGTAGATGAGTTTGTCAGTGGACCAGAGGTAGTTGTGATGGCAGATGTAATGTTTATTGGACTCATGTCTGTGCACTTTTGAGGGAGGACTCTTGATCAACACAATTTTCCTGAATACATGAATGAAATAAGCTGGCAACAGAAGTGACTGAACATTTGTACAAAGATGAACAGCTTCCTCAGGACCAATTCCACATGAAATGAAGACTCAATGGGTGCAAGAGTTGTCATTGCAATGAGCACCTTTATTTTCCAGTATGAAGGTTGCTTTTTGAACCTGGACAAAGGTAATATGCACAAAATGAAGCATTTGCAGGGTGGAAGGAGAAATTGCATGACAAGTGTTATTGGTTTGTATAGTACAGATCATAACACCACAATGACTTTGTTATGGGATGATAGAAAGATAGAAAGATAGAAAGATAGAAAGATAGAAAGATAGAAAGATAGAAAGATAGAAAGATAGAAAGATAGAAAGATAGAAAGATAGAAAGATAGAAAGATAGAAAGATAGAAAGATAGAAAGATAGAAAGATAGAAAGATAGAAAGATAGAAAGATAGAAAGATAGAAAGATAGAAAGATAGAAAGATAGAAAGATAGAAAGATAGAAAGATAGAAAGATAGAAAGATAGAAAGATAGAAAGATAGAAAGATAGAAAGATAGAAAGATAGAAAGATAGAAAGATAGAAAGATAGAAAGATAGAAAGATAGAAAGATAGAAAGATAGAAAGATAGAAAGATAGAAAGATAGAAAGATAGAAAGATAGAAAGATAGAAAGATAGAAAGATAGAAAGATAGAAAGATAGAAAGATAGAAAGATAGAAAGATAGAAAGATAGAAAGATAGAAAGATAGAAAGATAGAAAGATAGAAAGATAGAAAGATAGAAAGATAGAAAGATAGAAAGATAGAAAGATAGAAAGATAGAAAGATAGAAAGATAGAAAGATAGAAAGATAGAAAGATAGAAAGATAGAAAGATAGAAAGATAGAAAGATAGAAAGATAGAAAGATAGAAAGATAGAAAGATAGAAAGATAGAAAGATAGAAAGATAGAAAGATAGAAAGATAGAAAGATAGAAAGATAGAAAGATAGAAAGATAGAAAGATAGAAAGATAGAAAGATAGAAAGATAGAAAGATAGAAAGATAGAAAGATAGAAAGATAGAAAGATAGAAAGATAGAAAGATAGAAAGATAGAAAGATAGAAAGATAGAAAGATAGAAAGATAGAAAGATAGAAAGATAGAAAGATAGAAAGATAGAAAGATAGAAAGATAGAAAGATAGAAAGATAGAAAGATAGAAAGATAGAAAGATAGAAAGATAGAAAGATAGAAAGATAGAAAGATAGAAAGATAGAAAGATAGAAAGATAGAAAGATAGAAAGATAGAAAGATAGAAAGATAGAAAGATAGAAAGATAGAAAGATAGAAAGATAGAAAGATAGAAAGATAGAAAGATAGAAAGATAGAAAGATAGAAAGATAGAAAGATAGAAAGATAGAAAGATAGAAAGATAGAAAGATAGAAAGATAGAAAGATAGAAAGATAGAAAGATAGAAAGATAGAAAGATAGAAAGATAGAAAGATAGAAAGATAGAAAGATAGAAAGATAGAAAGATAGAAAGATAGAAAGATAGAAAGATAGAAAGATAGAAAGATAGAAAGATAGAAAGATAGAAAGATAGAAAGATAGAAAGATAGAAAGATAGAAAGATAGAAAGATAGAAAGATAGAAAGATAGAAAGATAGAAAGATAGAAAGATAGAAAGATAGAAAGATAGAAAGATAGAAAGATAGAAAGATAGAAAGATAGAAAGATAGAAAGATAGAAAGATAGAAAGATAGAAAGATAGAAAGATAGAAAGATAGAAAGATAGAAAGATAGAAAGATAGAAAGATAGAAAGATAGAAAGATAGAAAGATAGAAAGATAGAAAGATAGAAAGATAGAAAGATAGAAAGATAGAAAGATAGAAAGATAGAAAGATAGAAAGATAGAAAGATAGAAAGATAGAAAGATAGAAAGATAGAAAGATAGAAAGATAGAAAGATAGAAAGATAGAAAGATAGAAAGATAGAAAGATAGAAAGATAGAAAGATAGAAAGATAGAAAGATAGAAAGATAGAAAGATAGAAAGATAGAAAGATAGAAAGATAGAAAGATAGAAAGATAGAAAGATAGAAAGATAGAAAGATAGAAAGATAGAAAGATAGAAAGATAGAAAGATAGAAAGATAGAAAGATAGAAAGATAGAAAGATAGAAAGATAGAAAGATAGAAAGATAGAAAGATAGAAAGATAGAAAGATAGAAAGATAGAAAGATAGAAAGATAGGGGGAAGAGGGTCGGAAAGAGG
>NW_026903204.1:0-5000 GCF_024500385.1 Phyllopteryx taeniolatus
ACCCTGAACCATAACCCAAACCCTAACCCTAACCCTAACACCAACCTAACCCTAACCCTAAACCCTAGACCCTAACCCTAACTCCCTACCCCTAACCTAACCTAACCCGAACCCGAAACCTACATCCCGATCACTATAACATACCATTAACACTAACCCTATCCATTACCCTTAACCCCTAAACCTAACCCAAAACATAACCCGATCCCTTACCCTAACCTAAACATGAACCAATAAACCTTACCCAAACCTAACCAGAACCCTACCACTAAACCTTACACAAACCCTAATAACCAGAACCACTTTGAACCCCCTATCACTTTACCTATCCCATATCCATAACCATATCCCATCTATCCAGAACCCTTACCCTTTCCCGTACCCGAAACCATTTCCCTAACCCGAAAATACATATCCAAAACCTAACACTAACCCGATTCAATAACACTAACCCTAACCCTATCCCGAACCCTAACTAACACGTTACCTAACCCTAACCCTAACCCTAACCCCATAACCCTAACCCTATCCATTAAACCTTATCACGTTCCCTAACATTCCCGAACCCTAACCCTAACCCTAACCCTAACCCTAACCCTAACCCGAACCCTAACCCTAACCCTAACCCTAACCCTAACCCTAACCTAACCCTAACCCTAACCCTAACCCTAACCCTAACCCTAACCCTAACCCTAACCCTAACCCTAACCCTAACCCTAACCCTAACCCTAACCCTAACCCTAACCCTAACCCTAACCCTAACCCTAACCCTAACCCTAACCCTAACCCTAACCCTAACCCTAACCCTAACCCTAACCCTAACCCTAACCCGAACCCTAACCCTAACCCTAACCCTAACCCTAACCCTAACCCTAACCCTAACCCTAACCCTAACCCTAACCCTAACCCGAACCCTAACCCTAACCCTAACCCTAACCCTAACCCTAACCCTAACCCTAACCCTAACCCTAACCCTAACCCTAACCCTAACCCTAACCCTAACCCTAACCCTAACCCTAACCCTAACCCTAACCCTAACCCTAACCCTAACAAGTTTAATTAAAGTTAAAGTTAAAGTTAAGTTTTAGTTTTAAAGTTAAAAGTTAAAGTTAAAGTTAAGTTATGTTAAAGTTAAGTTAAAGTAAATTAAATGTTAAATTAAAGTAGTTAAAGTTAAAGTAAAATTAATTTAAAGTTAAAATTAAAGTTAAAGTTAAATTAAACAATTCACACAATTAACTAACCAAAGATATACTACCTAACAAATAACCTAACAGTTAAAGTTCGTCCCTAACCCTAAAAGTAACCTAACACTTACATAAAACCCTAACCCTAACATAACCTTACCAACCCTAACCTAACCACTAACCCTAATAACCTAACCGACCCAACCCTAACCCTAAACCCTAACCTAACCCTAACCCTAACCCTAACCACTAACCCTAACCCTAACCCTAACCCTAACCCTAACCTAACCCTAACCCTAACCCTAACCCTAACCCTAACCCTAACCTAACCCTAACCCTAACCCTAACCCTAACCCTAACCCTAACCCTAACCCTAACCCTAACCCTAACCCTAACCCTAACCCTAACCCTAACCCTAACCCTAACCCTAACCCTAACCCTAACCCTAACCCTAACCCTAACCCTAACCCTAACCCTAACCCTAACCCTAACCCTAACCCTAACCCTAACCCTAACCCTAACCCTAACCCTAACCCTAACCCTAACCCTAACCCTAACCCTAACCCTAACCCTAACCCTAACCCTAACCCTAACCCTAACCCTAACCCTAACCCTAACCCTAACCCTAACCCTAACCCTAACCCTAACCCTAACCCTAACCCTAACCCTAACCCTAACCCTAACCCTAACCCTAACCCTAACCCTAACCCTAACCCTAACCTAACCCTAACCCTAACCCTAACCCTAACCCTAACCCTAACCCTAACCCTAACCCTAACCCTAACCCATAGTTAAAAGTTAAGTTAAGTTAAAGTTAAGTTAAAGTTAAAGTTAAAGTTAAAGTTAGTTAAGAGTTAAAGTTAAGTTAAAGTTAAAGTTAAAGTTAAAGTTAAAGTTAATTTAAAGTTAAAGTTAAAGTTAAAGTTAAAGTTAAAGTTAAAGTTAAAGTTAAAGTTAAAGTTAAATTTAATTAAAGTTAAAGTTAAAGTTAAAGTTAAAGTTAAAGTTAAAGTTAAAGTTAAGTTAAAGTTAAAGTTAATTTAAATTTAAAGTTAAATTTAAAGTTAAAGTTAAAGTTAAAGTTAAAGTTAAAGTTAAAGTTAAAGTTAAAGTTAAAGTTAAAGTTAAAGTTAAAGTTAAAGTTAAAGTTAAAGTTAAAGTTAAAGTTAAAGTTAAAGTTAAAGTTAAAGTTAAAGTTAAAGTTAAAGTTAAATTTAAAGTTAAAGTTAAAGTTAAAGTTAAAGTTAAAGTTAAAGTTAAGTTAAAGTTAAAGTTAAAGTTAAGTTAAAGTTAAATTTAAGTTAAATTTAAATTTAAAGTTAAAGTTAAAGTTAAAGTTAAAGTTAAAGTTAAAGTTAAATTAAATTAAGTTAAAGTTAAATTAGAGTTAAGTTAAATTAAATTAAATTTAAAGTTAAATTTAATTAAAGTTAAAGTAAATTTAAAGTTAAAGTTAAATAAATATAAATTAAAATTAAATATAAGTTAAAGTTAAAAGTTAAATATATAATAAAGTTAAAGATAAATATAATTAATTAAAATTAAATAAAAATAAAGTAAAATTAAATTTTAAATATAAATTTAAATTAAATAAAATAAAATATAATTAAATTTAAATAAAGTTAAATTAAATAATTAACAGTTATAAAATTTAAAGTTAAATTAAATATAAATTAAATAAAATATAAATTAAAGTAAAATTTAAAGTTAAGTTAAATTAAAAGTTAAGTTAAAGTTAAATATAAATTTAAATTATAAAGTTAAAGTTAATTATAAAGTTAAAGTTAAGTTAATTAATTAAATTATTCAAATTCAAGTTAAGAGTTAAATTTAAAGTTAAATTTAAGTTAAAGTTAAGTTAATTTAAAGTTAAAGTTAAATTTAAAGTAAAGTTAAATTTAAAAGTTAAATTTAAATTAAGTTAATTTAAATTTAAAGATAAAGTATTTAAGTTCAATTAAAGTTAAAGTTAGTTTAACTAGATATTTCAATTTAAATTTAAAGTTAAATATAAATTTAATTTAAAGTTAAAGTTAGTTAAAGTAATATTAAATTTAAATTATATAAGTTATATTTAAAGTTAAATTTAATTTAAATTAAAATTTAAATTTAAAGTTAAATTTAATTTAAAGTTAAAGTTAAAGTTAATGTAAAGTAAGTTAAATTAAAGTTAAAGTTAAAGTTAAATTAATTTAAATTTAATTAAAGTAAATTTAAGAGTTAAAGTATAAAGTAAAAGTTAAAGTTAAATTTAAAGTTAAAGTTAAAGTTAAAGTTAAATTTAAAGTTAAAGTTAAAGTTAAATTAAATTTAAATATAAATAAAGTTAATATAAATTTAAATTAAAGTAAATTAAAGTTAAAGTTAAAGTTAAGTTTTAAAGTTAAAGTTACTTTAAATTAAAGTTAGATAAATTAAATTTAATTTTAAGTTAAAGTATAAATTTAATTAAATTAAATTTAAATTTAAGATAAAATTTAATTTAAATATAAATTATAGTTAAAGTTAAAGTTTAAATTATTAAAAGTTAAATTTCAATTACAGTTAAATTTAAAGTTCACGATGCAATTTAAAGTTAAGTTTCAAACGTTAAATAACGATAAAGTATACGTTAAAGTAAAATCGTTAACGATCATAAGATTAAGTATTCAAATATAAACGTAAACTATAAGTTAAGTTAAAGTTCATACGTCAAGTTAATTTCAGTAACCGTATAAAGTTATTTATATACACGAACTTACCCTTATAACGTAAGAATAACAAAGAATAAAGTTACAGTTACAAGTATACCTTACAGTAGATAACTATCACCGTATACAGTATTCAAGTTACCGTTAAAGTCACGATCCAGTTTCAAATTCAAGTTAAAGTAGAGATTCACTTTAACGTAACATTAAATAAAGTTACGAATTATCAGTATAATACGTTACATTAGATAAAGTTATCTTTATAGTACCATTTTCAATTAAGTTAAAGATCAGGTTTAAAGTATACAGTTAAAGTACAAGTTAAAGTATACGATTAGATTTAAGTTACGTAAAGTTAATTTAGTATAAAGTAAACATTAAATGATAAAGTTAAATTTAAAGTTAAAGTTAAAGTTAAGTTAAGTTAAAGTTAAAGTTAAAGTTAAAGTTAAAGTTAAAGTTTAAAGTTAAAGTTAAAGTTAAAGTTAAAGTTAAAGTTAAAGTTAAAGTTAAAGTTAAAGTTAAAGTTAAAGTTAAAGTTAAAGTTAAAGTTAAAGTTAAGTTAAAGTTAAAGTTAAAGTTAAAGTTAAAGTTAAAGTTAAAGTTAAAGTTAAAGTTAAAGTTAAAGTTAAAGTTAAAGTTAAAGTTAAAGTTAAAGTTAAAGTTAAAGTTAAAGTTAAAGTTAAAGTTAAGTTAAGTTAAAGTTAAAGTTAAAGTTAAAGTTAAAGTTAAAGTTAAAGTTAAAGTTAAAGTTAAAGTTAAAGTTAAAGTTAAAGTTAAAGTTAAAGTTAAAGTTAAAGTTAAAGTTAAAGTTAAAGTTAAAGTTAAAGTTAAAGTTAAAGTTAAAGTTAAAGTTAAAGTTAAGTTAAAGTTAAAGTTAAAGTTAAAGTTAAAGTTAAAGTTAAAGTTAAAGTTAAAGTTAAAGTTAAAGTTAAAGTTAAAGTTAAAGTTAAAGTTAAAGTTAAAGTTAAAGTTAAAGTTAAGTTAAAGTTAAAGTTAAAGTTAAAGTTAAAGTTAAAGTTAAAGTTAAAGTTAAAGTTAAAGTTAAAGTTAAAGTTAAAGTTAAAGTTAAAGTTAAGTTAAAGTTAAAGTTAGTTAAAGTTAAAGTTAAAGTTAAAGTTAAAGT
>NW_026903205.1:0-8614 GCF_024500385.1 Phyllopteryx taeniolatus
ACTGCCTCTGGTAGAAACTCCATTCATTTGAATGGGAAGATGACTACTTGGGTCGCTCGCACCAGCAAGGAGCATCACTTTCCAGCATGGAGCTCTCCCTTCCAGCTTGGAGCTCTCCCTTCCAGCTTGGAGCTCTCCCTTCCAGCATGGAGCTCTGAAGCGTCTGATCTGACGCCCGGAAGGGAGCTCCGACTTCCCGCATGGACCTCTGGCATCAAGCATGGACCTCTGGCATCAAGCATGGAGCTCTCCCTTCCAGCATGGAGCTCTCCCTTCCAGCATGGAGCTCTGAAGCGTCTGATCTGACGCCCGGAAGGGAGCTCCGACTTCCCGCATGGACCTCTGGCATCAAGCATGGACCTCTGGCATCAAGCATGGAGCTCTCCCTTCCAGCATGGAGCTCTCCCTTCCAGCATGGAGCTCTGAAGCGTCTTATCTGACGCCCGGAAGGGAGCTCCGACTTCCCGCATGGACTTCTGGCATCAAGCATGGAGCTCTCCCTTCCAGCATGGAGCTCTCCCTTCCAGCATGGAGCTCTGAAGCGTCTGATCTGACGCCCGGAAGGGAGCTCCGACTTCCCGCATGGACCTCTGGCATCAAGCATGGACCTCTGGCATCAAGCATGGAGCTCTCCCTTCCAGCATGGAGATCTCCCTTCCAGCATGGAGCTCTGAAGCGTCTGATCTGACGCCCGGTAGGGAGCTCCGACTTCCCGCAATGTACCTCTGGCATCAAGCATGGAGCTCTCCCTTCCAGCATGGAGCTCTCCCTTCCAGCATGGAGCTCTGAAGCGTCTGATCTGACGCCCGGAAGGGAGCTCCGACTTCCCGCATGGACCTCTGGCATCAAGCATGGACCTCTGGCATCAAGCATGGAGCTCTCCCTTCCAGCATGGAGCTCTCCCTTCCAGCATGGAGCTCTGAAGCGTCTTATCTGACGCCCGGAAGGGAGCTCCGACTTCCCGCATGGACTTCTGGCATCAAGCATGGAGCTCTCCCTTCCAGCATGGAGCTCTCCCTTCCAGCATGGAGCTCTGAAGCGTCTGATCTGACGCCCGGAAGGGAGCTCCGACTTCCCGCATGGACCTCTGGCATCAAGCATGGACCTCTGGCATCAAGCATGGAGCTCTCCCTTCCAGCATGGAGATCTCCCTTCCAGCATGGAGCTCTGAAGCGTCTGATCCGACGCCCGGAAGGGAGCTCCGACAGCTCTCCCTTCCAGCATGGAGCTCTCCCTTCCAGCATGGAGCTCTGAAGCGTCTGATCTGACGCCCGGAAGGGAGCTCCGACTTCCCGCATGGACCTCTGGCATCAAGCATGGACCTCTGGCATCAAGCATGGAGCTCTCCCTTCCAGCATGGAGATCTCCCTTCCAGCATGGAGCTCTGAAGCGTCTGATCCGACGCCCGGAAGGGAGCTCCGACAGCTCTCCCTTCCAGCATGGAGATCTCCCTTCCAGCATGGAGCTCTGAAGCGTCTGATCTGACGCCCGGTAGGGAGCTCCGACTTCCCGCAATGTACCTCTGGCATCAAGCATGGACCTCTGGCATCAAGCATGGAGCTCTCCCTTCCAGCATGGAGCTCTGAAGCGTCTGATCTGACATGGAGCGGCAAAGACTTGGACAGCCGAAGCCACCACACTGAGGTATGGAGGAAGGGATGACTACAGCGCCCCACACGACCGAAATCGGTACTTCACACGCGAAACTGCCTCTGGTAGAAACTCCATTCATTTGAATGGGAAGATGACTACTTGGGTCGCTCGCACCAGCAAGGAGCATCACTTTCCAGCATGGAGCTCTCCCTTCCAGCTTGGAGCTCTCCCTTCCAGCTTGGAGCTCTCCCTTCCAGCATGGAGCTCTGAAGCGTCTGATCTGACGCCCGGAAGGGAGCTCCGACTTCCCGCATGGACCTCTGGCATCAAGCATGGACCTCTGGCATCAAGCATGGAGCTCTCCCTTCCAGCATGGAGCTCTCCCTTCCAGCATGGAGCTCTGAAGCGTCTGATCTGACGCCCGGAAGGGAGCTCCGACTTCCCGCATGGACCTCTGGCATCAAGCATGGACCTCTGGCATCAAGCATGGAGCTCTCCCTTCCAGCATGGAGCTCTCCCTTCCAGCATGGAGCTCTGAAGCGTCTTATCTGACGCCCGGAAGGGAGCTCCGACTTCCCGCATGGACTTCTGGCATCAAGCATGGAGCTCTCCCTTCCAGCATGGAGCTCTCCCTTCCAGCATGGAGCTCTGAAGCGTCTTATCTGACGCCCGGAAGGGAGCTCCGACTTCCCGCATGGACTTCTGGCATCAAGCATGGAGCTCTCCCTTCCAGCATGGAGCTCTCCCTTCCAGCATGGAGCTCTGAAGCGTCTGATCCGACGCCCGGAAGGGAGCTCCGACAGCTCTCCCTTCCAGCATGGAGATCTCCCTTCCAGCATGGAGCTCTGAAGCGTCTGATCTGACGCCCGGTAGGGAGCTCCGACTTCCCGCAATGTACCTCTGGCATCAAGCATGGACCTCTGGCATCAAGCATGGACCTCTGGCATCAAGCATGGAGCTCTGAAGCGTCTGATCCGACGCCCGGAAGGGAGCTCCGACTTCCCGCAATGTACCTCTGGCATCAAGCATGGACCTCTGGCATCAAGCATGGACCTCTGGCATCAAGCATGGAGCTCTCCCTTCCAGCATGGAGCTCTCCCTTCCAGCATGGAGATCTCCCTTCCAGCATGGAGCTCTGAAGCGTCTGATCTGACGCCCGGTAGGGAGCTCCGATAGCTCTCCCTTCCAGCATGGAGATCTCCCTTCCAGCATGGAGCTCTGAAGCGTCTGATCCGACGCCCGGAAGGGAGCTCCGACAGCTCTCCCTTCCAGCATGGAGCTCTCCCTTCCAGCATGGAGCTCTGAAGCGTCTTATCTGACGCCCGGAAGGGAGCTCCGACTTCCCGCATGGACTTCTGGCATCAAGCATGGAGCTCTCCCTTCCAGCATGGAGCTCTCCCTTCCAGCATGGAGCTCTGAAGCGTCTGATCTGACGCCCGGAAGGGAGCTCCGACTTCCCGCATGGACCTCTGGCATCAAGCATGGACCTCTGGCATCAAGCATGGAGCTCTCCCTTCCAGCATGGAGATCTCCCTTCCAGCATGGAGCTCTGAAGCGTCTGATCTGACGCCCGGTAGGGAGCTCCGACTTCCCGCAATGTACCTCTGGCATCAAGCATGGAGCTCTCCCTTCCAGCATGGAGCTCTCCCTTCCAGCATGGAGCTCTGAAGCGTCTGATCTGACGCCCGGAAGGGAGCTCCGACTTCCCGCATGGACCTCTGGCATCAAGCATGGACCTCTGGCATCAAGCATGGAGCTCTCCCTTCCAGCATGGAGCTCTCCCTTCCAGCATGGAGCTCTGAAGCGTCTTATCTGACGCCCGGAAGGGAGCTCCGACTTCCCGCATGGACTTCTGGCATCAAGCATGGAGCTCTCCCTTCCAGCATGGAGCTCTCCCTTCCAGCATGGAGCTCTGAAGCGTCTGATCTGACGCCCGGAAGGGAGCTCCGACTTCCCGCATGGACCTCTGGCATCAAGCATGGACCTCTGGCATCAAGCATGGAGCTCTCCCTTCCAGCATGGAGATCTCCCTTCCAGCATGGAGCTCTGAAGCGTCTGATCCGACGCCCGGAAGGGAGCTCCGACAGCTCTCCCTTCCAGCATGGAGATCTCCCTTCCAGCATGGAGCTCTGAAGCGTCTGATCTGACGCCCGGTAGGGAGCTCCGACTTCCCGCAATGTACCTCTGGCATCAAGCATGGACCTCTGGCATCAAGCATGGAGCTCTCCCTTCCAGCATGGAGCTCTGAAGCGTCTGATCTGACATGGAGCGGCAAAGACTTGGACAGCCGAAGCCACCACACTGAGGTATGGAGGAAGGGATGACTACAGCGCCCCACACGACCGAAATCGGTACTTCACACGCGAAACTGCCTCTGGTAGAAACTCCATTCATTTGAATGGGAAGATGACTACTTGGGTCGCTCGCACCAGCAAGGAGCATCACTTTCCAGCATGGAGCTCTCCCTTCCAGCTTGGAGCTCTCCCTTCCAGCTTGGAGCTCTCCCTTCCAGCATGGAGCTCTGAAGCGTCTGATCTGACGCCCGGAAGGGAGCTCCGACTTCCCGCATGGACCTCTGGCATCAAGCATGGACCTCTGGCATCAAGCATGGAGCTCTCCCTTCCAGCATGGAGCGCTCCCTTCCAGCATGGAGCTCTCCCTTCCAGCATGGAGCTCTGAAGCGTCTGATCCGATGCCCGGAAGGGAGCTCCGACAGCTCTCCCTTCCAGCATGGAGATCTCCCTTCCAGCATGGAGCTCTGAAGCGTCTGATCCGACGCCCGGAAGGGAGCTCCGACAGCTCTCCCTTCCAGCATGGAGCTCTCCCTTCCAGCATGGAGCTCTGAAGCGTCTGATCTGACGCCCGGAAGGGAGCTCCGACTTCCCGCATGGACCTCTGGCATCAAGCATGGACCTCTGGCATCAAGCATGGAGCTCTCCCTTCCAGCATGGAGATCTCCCTTCCAGCATGGAGCTCTGAAGCGTCTGATCCGACGCCCGGAAGGGAGCTCCGACAGCTCTCCCTTCCAGCATGGAGATCTCCCTTCCAGCATGGAGCTCTGAAGCGTCTGATCCGACGCCGGAAGGGAGCTCCGACAGCTCTCCCTTCCAGCATGGAGCTCTCCCTTCCAGCATGGAGCTCTGAAGCGTCTGATCTGACGCCCGGTAGGGAGCTCCGACTTCCCGCAATGTACCTCTGGCATCAAGCATGGACCTCTGGCATCAAGCATGGAGCTCTCCCTTCCAGCATGGAGCTCTCCCTTCCAGCATGGAGATCTCCCTTCCAGCATGGAGCTCTGAAGCGTCTGATCCGACGCCCGGAAGGGAGCTCCGACAGCTCTCCCTTCCAGCATGGAGATCTCCCTTCCAGCATGGAGCTCTGAAGCGTCTGATCCGACGCCCGGAAGGGAGCTCCGACAGCTCTCCCTTCCAGCATGGAGATCTCCCTTCCAGCATGGAGCTCTGAAGCGTCTGATCTGACGCCCGGTAGGGAGCTCCGACTTCCCGCAATGTACCTCTGGCATCAAGCATGGACCTCTGGCATCAAGCATGGACCTCTGGCATCAAGCATGGAGCTCTGAAGCGTCTGATCCGACGCCCGGAAGGGAGCTCCGACTTCCCGCAATGTACCTCTGGCATCAAGCATGGACCTCTGGCATCAAGCATGGACCTCTGGCATCAAGCATGGAGCTCTCCCTTCCAGCATGGAGCTCTCCCTTCCAGCATGGAGATCTCCCTTCCAGCATGGAGCTCTGAAGCGTCTGATCTGACGCCCGGTAGGGAGCTCCGATAGCTCTCCCTTCCAGCATGGAGATCTCCCTTCCAGCATGGAGCTCTGAAGCGTCTGATCCGACGCCCGGAAGGGAGCTCCGACAGCTCTCCCTTCCAGCATGGAGCTCTCCCTTCCAGCATGGAGCTCTGAAGCGTCTGATCTGACGCCCGGAAGGGAGCTCCGACTTCCCGCATGGACCTCTGGCATCAAGCATGGACCTCTGGCATCAAGCATGGAGCTCTCCCTTCCAGCATGGAGCTCTGAAGCGTCTGATCTGACGCCCGGAAGGGAGCTCCGACTTCCCGCATGGACCTCTGGCATCAAGCATGGACCTCTGGCATCAAGCATGGAGCTCTCCCTTCCAGCATGGAGATCTCCCTTCCAGCATGGAGCTCTGAAGCGTCTGATCTGACGCCCGGTAGGGAGCTCCGACTTCCCGCAATGTACCTCTGGCATCAAGCATGGAGCTCTCCCTTCCAGCATGGAGCTCTCCCTTCCAGCATGGAGCTCTGAAGCGTCTGATCTGACGCCCGGAAGGGAGCTCCGACTTCCCGCATGGACCTCTGGCATCAAGCATGGACCTCTGGCATCAAGCATGGAGCTCTCCCTTCCAGCATGGAGCTCTCCCTTCCAGCATGGAGCTCTGAAGCGTCTTATCTGACGCCCGGAAGGGAGCTCCGACTTCCCGCATGGACTTCTGGCATCAAGCATGGAGCTCTCCCTTCCAGCATGGAGCTCTCCCTTCCAGCATGGAGCTCTGAAGCGTCTGATCTGACGCCCGGAAGGGAGCTCCGACTTCCCGCATGGACCTCTGGCATCAAGCATGGACCTCTGGCATCAAGCATGGAGCTCTCCCTTCCAGCATGGAGATCTCCCTTCCAGCATGGAGCTCTGAAGCGTCTGATCTGACGCCCGGTAGGGAGCTCCGACTTCCCGCAATGTACCTCTGGCATCAAGCATGGAGCTCTCCCTTCCAGCATGGAGCTCTCCCTTCCAGCATGGAGCTCTGAAGCGTCTGATCTGACGCCCGGAAGGGAGCTCCGACTTCCCGCATGGACCTCTGGCATCAAGCATGGACCTCTGGCATCAAGCATGGAGCTCTCCCTTCCAGCATGGAGCTCTCCCTTCCAGCATGGAGCTCTGAAGCGTCTGATCTGACGCCCGGAAGGGAGCTCCGACAGCTCTCCCTTCCAGCATGGAGATCTCCCTTCCAGCATGGAGCTCTGAAGCGTCTGATCTGACGCCCGGTAGGGAGCTCCGACTTCCCGCAATGTACCTCTGGCATCAAGCATGGACCTCTGGCATCAAGCATGGAGCTCTCCCTTCCAGCATGGAGCTCTGAAGCGTCTGATCTGACATGGAGCGGCAAAGACTTGGACAGCCGAAGCCACCACACTGAGGTATGGAGGAAGGGATGACTACAGCGCCCCACACGACCGAAATCGGTACTTCACACGCGAAACTGCCTCTGGTAGAAACTCCATTCATTTGAATGGGAAGATGACTACTTGGGTCGCTCGCACCAGCAAGGAGCATCACTTTCCAGCATGGAGCTCTCCCTTCCAGCTTGGAGCTCTCCCTTCCAGCTTGGAGCTCTCCCTTCCAGCATGGAGCTCTGAAGCGTCTGATCTGACGCCCGGAAGGGAGCTCCGACTTCCCGCATGGACCTCTGGCATCAAGCATGGACCTCTGGCATCAAGCATGGAGCTCTCCCTTCCAGCATGGAGCTCTCCCTTCCAGCATGGAGCTCTGAAGCGTCTGATCTGACGCCCGGAAGGGAGCTCCGACTTCCCGCATGGACCTCTGGCATCAAGCATGGACCTCTGGCATCAAGCATGGAGCTCTCCCTTCCAGCATGGAGCTCTCCCTTCCAGCATGGAGCTCTGAAGCGTCTTATCTGACGCCCGGAAGGGAGCTCCGACTTCCCGCATGGACTTCTGGCATCAAGCATGGAGCTCTCCCTTCCAGCATGGAGCTCTCCCTTCCAGCATGGAGCTCTGAAGCGTCTGATCTGACGCCCGGAAGGGAGCTCCGACTTCCCGCATGGACCTCTGGCATCAAGCATGGACCTCTGGCATCAAGCATGGAGCTCTCCCTTCCAGCATGGAGATCTCCCTTCCAGCATGGAGCTCTGAAGCGTCTGATCTGACGCCCGGTAGGGAGCTCCGACTTCCCGCAATGTACCTCTGGCATCAAGCATGGAGCTCTCCCTTCCAGCATGGAGCTCTCCCTTCCAGCATGGAGCTCTGAAGCGTCTGATCTGACGCCCGGAAGGGAGCTCCGACTTCCCGCATGGACCTCTGGCATCAAGCATGGACCTCTGGCATCAAGCATGGAGCTCTCCCTTCCAGCATGGAGCTCTCCCTTCCAGCATGGAGCTCTGAAGCGTCTTATCTGACGCCCGGAAGGGAGCTCCGACTTCCCGCATGGACTTCTGGCATCAAGCATGGAGCTCTCCCTTCCAGCATGGAGCTCTCCCTTCCAGCATGGAGCTCTGAAGCGTCTGATCTGACGCCCGGAAGGGAGCTCCGACTTCCCGCATGGACCTCTGGCATCAAGCATGGACCTCTGGCATCAAGCATGGAGCTCTCCCTTCCAGCATGGAGATCTCCCTTCCAGCATGGAGCTCTGAAGCGTCTGATCCGACGCCCGGAAGGGAGCTCCGACAGCTCTCCCTTCCAGCATGGAGCTCTCCCTTCCAGCATGGAGCTCTGAAGCGTCTGATCTGACGCCCGGAAGGGAGCTCCGACTTCCCGCATGGACCTCTGGCATCAAGCATGGACCTCTGGCATCAAGCATGGAGCTCTCCCTTCCAGCATGGAGATCTCCCTTCCAGCATGGAGCTCTGAAGCGTCTGATCCGACGCCCGGAAGGGAGCTCCGACAGCTCTCCCTTCCAGCATGGAGATCTCCCTTCCAGCATGGAGCTCTGAAGCGTCTGATCTGACGCCCGGTAGGGAGCTCCGACTTCCCGCAATGTACCTCTGGCATCAAGCATGGACCTCTGGCATCAAGCATGGAGCTCTCCCTTCCAGCATGGAGCTCTGAAGCGTCTGATCTGACATGGAGCGGCAAAGACTTGGACAGCCGAAGCCACCACACTGAGGTATGGAGGAAGGGATGACTACAGCGCCCCACACGACCGAAATCGGTACTTCACACGCGAAACTGCCTCTGGTAGAAACTCCATTCATTTGAATGGGAAGATGACTACTTGGGTCGCTCGCACCAGCAAGGAGCATCACTTTCCA